>NW_013665692.1:432895-444011 GCF_000517525.1 Limulus polyphemus | reverse complement strand
TGATCAATTGATCATTTTCTTGTAATTCTACTAACTGTAATTATATGATTCAATGTCTTCGTTCTTATTAGCTTTATATTGATCAAACTGAAAATTTAACACTTTGAATAAATTAACATAGAAACATATTTCAAAAATTGATAATAGTCCTATACCATGTTAATAAAAATGAATGCTTACAACAAACTTTTGGTTAATTAAATGAACCTCTAGTTTCAGTTGAGTTTACATACTTATAATATGCATTTTTCACAGGTTACAGCTTTTACAGTAACGAATAATTTTTATCTAAACAGATACGATATTTATGGTTAAAACCTAAATACTAGCGATCAATACGTCATACCTGTTTAAAGAAAAAATCTTCCTTACCATAAAATATGTAACCTGTAAAAAAATACAAGAACCTCTGTTTAATTGCTTTCCTTTTTGTTAATAAAAGGAGAATAACAAAATATTTATTTAAGAACAGGATTTAATAGAGAATTACTTAGTTAAACATACTGGGTTATTATTTTTACTTTTAAACTGTAGATATGAACTTCTATAAAATTGTTATAAATTTCGACAGTGAAATTTTTGTATATTTGTATCATAGAAACAACTGAGACTGTGAAGAAGTTTAGTCTTAGAAAGCGTTTTTCTTTTTCAAATTTGAACTATTTCAAAACTTTTGCGTTTGGTGTGCATGTGTTTTCTCTACCATATGCAGGAGAGGGATTATATTTGATTTAGTATATTACATAGATAGACAGATACATAATACATAGGAAACAATCGAAAATAATCTGGATTTTCTGTAAAACAACCGTGTCAGGTTACGTTTTGTGGTTCAAATGTAATATCAGTGTTCATCCAGTAACAGTCACTGGTAAAATATTGCACAAGAATAATTTAATCAGTTCACATTGTATCGGCTGTACGATATATAACTAAGTTATAACGTCTGAGTTTATAGCTCAGTGGCTACAAAAGAACTTACGTGTATATACAAGCGCTTACATTGTATAAGCTCTATTACAAACCATACATTACATTAATTTATCACAGCTACGGTGCAGAAACACAATATTTTATATGGTTGTTTAAGCCAGTAGTTATATATACTACTGAAAAATTTAGCCGCTAAAACTCATTGGACATCTACTACCTGCTAATGTACAAGGCATCTAAACTGGGATAAAATGTATACATAAAATTAAAACAATTAACAGTATTGTTATCACAGTGTGAAGGAAAGTAGACATGCTAACTTATAATTGACAATTTATGGTCCAGAGAATAATTAGAAAGGGCACATGTTCAAATATATACATGGATGTTGAGTGGATTCTGCCATCTTTCTTAGTGTTTTCCTTTTATACGAATGCTCTCAGTTTCCATTAGTTTAACGAGAGTTATCATAATATATCTCAGAGTTAACATGAAATAACATATTTTCCAGGGATCCGGAAATCTTGATATATGGTTAACATTACACAAGACACTTATTTGAATAATCAAATGAAAAAGGTAAAATACCACAACATGCTGTGGTACCAATTAAACAAATAAAGAATACTTCAAGTATATGCTTTCTCATGACCTCAACTTCGTGCATTATATATTTTTTTAACATGGCATATGTAAACTCTGTAATTTCTTTTCAATGGCGTAATTTATATTAGTATTGTATAAAAGAAACTGATTGCAATAAGTAAAAAAGCTTGCAAAGTATTCAACATTTGCTGATAACAGAATTTGTACTCTACATCAACATACAATAAATGGGATTGTAGTTTAGTGATATATATATTCGTATTTGTATTTATTGCAAAGCTTCTAAGGGCATTCACCGGCGTCTATAATTTTAGACTAGTGACCAAAGGGAAGGCGACCAGTCAGCAATACCCTACTATCCACCTTCCATGCTAAACGATTGACTGTCACCCTTGTAACGCACCCACAGCTTAAAGTTAGTTGTATCGCATAGATTCGAACCCGGCTCGTCATTTCGGTAATCCAAAGCACTACAACAGGGTCAACCCGCGCCCTGGAGTGATATATCCACTAATGGCTTTCTTAAATTGAGGGCTAAAGATACAGAACTTTCACTGATGAATAATTAATTTACACATTGCACCCAATCCAAAAATAAAAAGTGGGGCAGTAAATACCGTTATAGTTCTACATAATTTATGCTTAATGTATTAAGTATTAATCTTATAGTATTATATTAATTACGTATGAAGTATTGTCTCTAGTCGTATAGATTTATGTTAATTAATAAGTATTACTATAGTCACGAATTATTATTAAACCCTCAAATAAAATGTTAATGAAGTTGCAGATAGGAAGTGCAAATAAAGTCTTCAATAAACTGACAGATAACTATGAGATAAAAAAACTGCCAAATGAATACAATTATGCAAGCGATGTCGCCCCCATACATTCCTAAACAGAACGAGGAAATCTGTAACTGAAAACCTAAATTAAACATATGTAACAAAATCGCAATAATTTCCAAAGCGTTTATGAGATGCATGCATTCTGTTACTAAAATAACACGTGTCGAATTAAGTTTGGTATGTTTTTAGTACTACATACGTCAAAATACCATTAATCGAAATGGAATAAATTAAAAGAGGCCCAAACTGCTATTATCTTACTTGTAAAATACTTTGACAAATGTCTGAATGTAGTGTCTAATTTTTAGCATTTTCCTTTTTTTTACAATTTCACCTTATTTTACTTTTTCCACATACACAACCGTAAATGTTATTAATACGTAGTAGTGTATTTTACTTGCACAAAAAATATACAAATTGTTGGTAATATCATTATATGAAATATACGATATACATGTCAAAGCTAATATCACTCATTACCAGCACATTAGCCCCCCCCCCAAGTGATACGGTGGTATGTCTGCGGACTTATACCTCTAGAAACCGGGTTTCAATACCCGTGGTGGGCAGGGCACAGATAGCTCTTTGTTTAGCTTTGCGCTTAATACAAACAACACTTTAAAAACCATATATTTCTGTGCAACAAAAGTGTATTTTCTACTTTTACTTTTTCTATATATATATTTACATCTCATTATTGCAATACATTTTCAAAGGGTAGTTTTGTGCTTATCAGAGACATTTTGTAAACCTTCATTATTCTCCGAACAACAAATTGAAAAACTGGTTTTGTTTTACACAAATATTACTAATAACAAATACGTTCTGTTTGAAAGTACTTCAAATCAAATGCGTTCCGAAAACATAATCTCTAAACTTAAAAATATTTATTCATTTTAATTATTATGCCGTTGCCAAACACAAGAATAGCCATATTCTCAATGAGCCATCGTTGGCCCAATATTATATGCTCTTGCACCTGAAAACACATACATATAAATTTAACATCTCACAAAGACACAACCTTTACCCTCGAGTTTAGTTTCTTGAAAATTCCATCACGCGTGCTGTTTCTTGATAAAGATACAGAGAACATCCTTCACCTTAACTTACACTCGCAGTAACACAGAAATCCACTGCACACGCGAGTTCGTGCTGCTTGTAATGGACAACGAAGTGAATACCTATCTTGATAAAGATACAGAGAACATCCTTCACCTTAACTTGCACTCGCAGTAACACAGAAATCCACTGCACACGCGAGTTCGTGCTCCTTGTAATGGACAACGAAGTGAATACCTACACGTACACTCATTCCAGGTGATGCATTTACAGACGAAGCTGGACGTGGAAACGCACCGCTGGAATGAGACTACGAAGGCCACGTAGGATTTGAGAGCTGAGGGAAAACATGCAGGGGAAAAAGACAACATTTGTACAAACTCCACCAAGTTAGTGAAGAAAATAACACAGAGAAAGATGTACACGTCTTTCTCCTTCTTCATACCCCACGAAGGAAAGACATGCATTCTAGGGGAGAAAAAGGCTATCACCAGTGGCAGAAATCTGACACCATTTTTGCATCCCATGCAGAGCCTATCTAACCATTATACTAGCATAAGCTGCTTCATTATGGCCGACTTTATTGAAGTTATTCGAACTTAACACAGTAACTGCTCGAAATTTCGTGGTGTTTTCTAAAACTGCGAGTGAAAGCGACAAAGCAAATATTCAAAGTGTTACTCTAACGAATATTTATGAAACCAATATTCACATTATTTGAAATGTTGAACCAGTTGTCTTTCACAATTTGATGTTTTAAATCCAGTAGTTCATATTTCTTGTTTATCTTTAAACTATATTTTGTAATACAAACCATGTTAGCAATAGCCGTGCAAAGTAAAAGCAATACGAGCATAACAGTTGTTTGGGCAACAACAACAAAAATGGAAATTAAGTGGATAAAAAATCAAAGTTTAATTACGCAGAACAATATCTTACTTCTTCCTATGATTAGTTATTAGCTTATTTGTTGATATTTTTAATATAAGTAGAACGGTGTGTGGTAATTACATAGAATTTTCGGAAATAAACCACATAGAAATGAAGCATAAACACGGGTTCACATTTCATCATAATTACACAAAATATTATATTGAAGATATTTACAAGACACGCATATTAAACTAACATATATCAAGGTAATCAAATAAACACGAATGTAAAACCAAAATGTAATTTGATTGGTGAAAAATTTACCAAATGCTTTTGTATTGAAGCTGTTTTCTTAGTGCAAAACTACACACAATGGGCACTCTGTCCACCGCGGAGAGTCGAAACCCGGATGTGTGCGTTGTAAAACAGTAGACTTACCGTTCGCCCACCATGTGATTGAATCAAAAATGAATTCCCTTGTTTCATGACATGGGTAATTATGTGCCGAGAACATAATAACAACTTTCTAGATTGAATAGTTTCTCACTTATGACGTAGCATTATATACATATACACACTTAACTACAGCCAATAAGGCTCTCTTCAACTGGAACTATATATTAGTCGCGAGTTATCTAAACAATTATGTACTTAATAGAATAATCTATGTCAATATACACAGATGTCACTTTATTATCTTTCAGATCTAATTGTCGTAACTTTCTATAACTATTAAACAAGATTTGAAGTTATAAAAGAGCATACCAAAACATTAATCCACATATAGGTTATAACGTTCATAATTTTCGAGACAAGAAATATGTCCTGAAAAAAAAATACCAACACATACTAAACTAAGAACAATATCTTACTCGTCTAGTAACAGAAGCCTGGGGTTGATAATATTAGTTAGTGTTAGATAAATACATAAATATCTTCGTTTATTTTACAGTTATTGAAGGTTAATACGTATATTGGTTTAATTCCGGCGAAAATACATCAGTTTAAACATTTTAAAGTATATTATACACCAAATCATTATTTTTATTTTTATTGTTTCTAATTGATAATACAATGCAATGCAATAAAAATGGTCCAGTAGCTAAGTTAGTAGAAAATGGACCATTCGATTTTGTATATGTATGTTTGTGTGAATAAAATCGTCCTTCTCACTGGTTTGTATGTGTATGTTTATGTGAATAAAATCGTCCTTCTCACTGGTTTGTATATGTATGTCTGTGTGAAGAAAATCGTCCTTCTTACTGGTTTTTATATGTATGTTTGTGTGAAGAAAATCGTCCTTCTCACTGGTTTGCATATGTATGTCTGTGTGAAGAAAATCGTCCTTCTCACTGGTTTATATATGTATGTTTGTGTGAATGAAATTGCCCTTCTCACTGGTTTTTATATGTATGTTTGTGTGAAGAAAATCGTCCTTCTAACTGGTTTGTATATGTATATTTGTGTGAATAAAATCGTCCTTTTCACTGGAAAAAAGTTTCCTAGTAATCACCGGAAGTTAGTACTGGTATGTGAACATTTTACTCGAGTGATGTTGCAATAATGATACACTTACGTCACAAGATTAACATTTTAAAGGCTATACGGCACCTCCCATTACTGGAGATATGCTATGATAGTTCATGTTTAGAAGTTATTCATGGCAGGCAGATCCCCTACATGACTAACAACCGCACTTATGCACATATGCAATTACTGTACCTATATGAAATGGCAACCACACACGTACACACTTACAAAACAGCACGTGCAACACATGTCCCATGCACGTGCATCATCCAATTTTTACAAAGCTATAGCATAGCACTCCGATTGAGAGTATGAGTTTCACGTTCAAATTACAAACTATAAAGATGGAAACAAACATGAATACGAAAAACCGGAAACGGAAACAAAAACACTTTAAATAGCAGCGACCCCCCTAACCCAGTAAAGTATCTGTTGCGCCCCCCCCCCTAACTCAGCAAACTATCTGTTGTGCCCTCCTCACTCAGCAAAGTATCTGTTGCGCCCCTTCACATTAAAATTATTTTCGAAAGTGATAACAGCAAAATCAACATTTTCTTTACCTGATGATGACAAAACCTCGTCGAAACTTTGTACATTTGCTGTTATGTTATACTTATTTAATTAATAAAGTTTTTCTTCATTACCCATTTAAGCCGTCTTCAAGCATTATTTTCTTCACCTGTTTTTAATCATTTTTAAGTGATAAAATGCCTGTAAGGAGTGAGTAAATGCGATAGCGAAAAAAACCTTTGAGAGCAAAGTAATAGTTGTGTTAGGCTATCGTTGTCTCCAACGTCGATATTTTTGGGCTCTCCCCCAAAAGCCCCATAGCCACCAGTGCACACACACACACTCGGGGGGGCGCCCCACAGTTTGGAAAACGCTGCACAAAGCTATTAGTCGAAAAAGTCTCATGCCTCTAATCTCCGCTGCCAAAGATAACCACCATATTTGCGTTATGTTGCAGCTATCACAAACCGAAACAGAACAGTGTCAGAAATTTAATTTGTCTTACTTGAACACGAGTACATACAAGTACAAAATTACCCCGTTCCGAATATTATAAATAAACATATTTTTTGTGTATTAAAACAAACGGTATTATTTTGTAACCCTCCAGGCGTAGAATTACGGAATGACTGACAAAGGAAATTAATTATAAATAATGGTCTCTATATATAATTAAACTGTACCATATTATTATAATTCCATTGTTTTATATCTCGAATAAACATGAAAAAACTTCAAGAAAGGTTAGTCAATGTTTTAAAATTTACTACGTGATGAATATTAGCCTATAAATTAAACAAATGTCATATTGTGTAAACTTAGCAAACTACACTGTTAAGGCATGTTAACACGGTATAAGAACATTCTGGACATCAGTTTATTAATCTTTACATTTCTTTCTCCGAATCAATTTCACTGCCTATTTTCATTGTTTCTGATTGTATTTAGTGCTTCAACTGTTCTAAAGAAGCTTGGAGATTTACATCCTTGAGTGTGAAAGGTTAATCCCACTTTATAAGAACGATATTCCAGCTTACTTCCTCCTCCATCGGTCTGCTCAGTCTGTTAGCCTAGTGCCCTACACCGCGATTTCTATTATAACATGCTTCTGTGGCGAAATCAACCTTAGACCACACGCCATATAGATCAGAGGCAAAATCTGAGAAAGTCCCTAGAAATCTCTTTAAAGAAGACGAAATTTTAGCAGGTGTCATCCAAGCCAAATAATAACAATGATACATAATTAGCACATTCAGCCTGGATGATACTTCCTATGGCCCCTTATAAGCTAGTTATGGGAAAATCAAAATGGAAGATATAGATTATGAACGCCAAGTTTCATAAAATAGAACATATTTCCAAAATTATATGAGCTAAACATCTAACAGTTGTCATAGACAACAATTTTTCCATGGTCAGTAAACAGAAAATATGTGTTTATAAATACAAAATGCATGATATTATAATAGAAAAATGGATTTCCAACAATGTTTTTCTATGTCAATCCATGGTATATCACACAACTGAATGAGGGATCATCTTTGTAAACTTTCTTTTTCGAAATTAAGTTTAACTTTTTCTCGGAATTGATACGTTTATAATTCATCATATATATACATATGTCCAGCACTGGATTGAGGAGAGGAGGCATATGGGTGTAATTGCTCGGGGTCTCCCGCATCTAAGGAGCTCTTCAAAAAATAAAAACATTAACAAAAAACTGACTTATTGAGAAATATATGTTTGCAACTATGTCACTATGCGACAACAACGATTTTAGTCGTTTCATAAAAATTTATTATTTTCTAAATTTTTCCTGAACATTTTCTTACAGCCAGTTCTTTCAGAAATATTTGCTTTGCCTTTAACAAAAAAATGTCACTACCGTATACTCATTACAGAAATTCATTCTAATTACTTCATATTTATAATAATAATTCGTTATTACTTTATATTTATCCTAAATGTTAGAATTAGTATATTTTATATTGCCTGATCATCGCTTATGTTTGTGCTATTGCTCAAAGCATAGTTAATAAATAGTATTCAATTCTATTTGGCTTATTTAATTTCTGTGGAATCCTTTCAAAAGCTGCTCCGGGAGTTCTAAGTCCGACTTTGCATATGTCAGAAACCCAAACACGTACAGTGCCTTGCAAAAACATTCACCCCCCCTACCAATAATGTCACATTTTGATGTATTACAAATAACGTAAATAATTTTTAATGAACTTGTTTTTATTCAAAACTCTACTGATCAAACTTAACACTGTTATCTGTGAATAAGGTTGAATGTCAGCAAAACCTGCAAAGAAAATATATAAATTGAAATTTGCTGATTGCATAAGTATTCAGATCTCTAAGTCAGTACTTGGTGGAAGCACATTTGACAGCAATTACTGCTATGAGACTTTTTGGATAAGTTTCTCCAGTTTTGCTCAACTGGGTGGTGTAATTTTTACCCATTCTTCCTGGCAAAATTGCTCCAATTCTGACAAATTAGTTCAGGATCGTTGATGGACTGCAATCTTCAAGTCTCGCCATAAATTTTCCATTGGATTCAATTCAAGACTTTGACTGGGCCACTTTATTCATTCATATTCACTTTATTCTTTTGAAACCACATCAGTGTGGCTTTGGCTTTGTGCTTCGGGTCATTGTCCTGCTGAAATGTAAATCTTCGATCCAGTTTTCGATTCCTGGCTGACTCAAGAAGGTTTTCCTCTAGGATTCGCCTGTACTTTGCATCATTCATCTTCTCCTCAATCCTGACAAGCTATCCAGTCCGTGCTGATAAGAAGCATCCCCATAGCATGATGCTGCCACCGCCATGCTTTACAGTTCGGATGGTGTTGACTATATGATGTGCTATGTTGGGCTTGCTCCAGACTTTGTGTCTCGTCTGACCACAAACCCTCCTGCCACATGTCTGCAGCATCATTTACATGCTTTATCGCAAACTCCATACGGGATTTAAGATGATTCTTTTTCAGTAATGGCTTCTTTCTTGCCACTCGCACATACAGGCCAGCTTTGTGTAGGGACCAGGATATTGTCGATGTATGAATACTGACTCCCATCTCAAACATGGAACTTTGTAAATATTTGAAAGTCACTGTTGCCTTCACAGTGGCATCCCTAACCAGTTGCCTGCTTGCCCGGCTGCTTAGTTTGGAAGGTCAGCCTAGTCTGGGTGGTATGAAGCACATTCCACTTCATAATGACGGACTTCACCGTACTCAGAGAGATAATCAGGGACTTTGAAATTTTCTTGTAACCTTCTCTTTATCTTTGCTTCTCTACCACATTACCCCTGACTTGTTTGGAAAGCTCATTAGTCTTCATGGTTGGTTTGTCGTATCACTATGTGAGTTGTGGCTTGAACATATGTATTTACTCCGAAGTCAACTTTATTTTTGCAAGGCACTGTATACCTACTAAGTGTCCATTATGTGTTAAAGTGTGTTATGTATTTACTAGTTTATTCTACCATGGACATAATGAAACTTTAAACTTCTTTATGTTTCAGTATTAAAACAAAGTATTCATTCAATTTCTAAAATATTCGAAAAATAAAGTTTACAAAAACGGATACCCATACAACTGTATGATTTCTCATAGACTTGCACAGATATACATTGTAAGAAATCAATTTTATTATTATATTTGTATCTATAACCATAAGGTTTTGTCCATGACATATTTTAGAGGTTTACTTTAATGTTTTGTAGAAACTACTTTTTATGAAATTGGACACTTGTGCTCCCTTACGCCATTTTGAATTCGCCATAAATAACTTATAAGGGCCAACTGAAGTATCATTTAGGTCATAGTTATAGTTGACATAGGTGACACCTGTTAACATTCCGTCCTCTTAAATGAAAACATCACGACTTTGATATTGGTCTAATAATCATAAATTACCCACTGTAAATGAACATCAGTTTTACATACCACATTTACATAAACAAAATGAATAGAAGTCCATAGGTTGTCGGTCAGGTGACTTTACTGGTATTTTGGAGAAATGAGTAACATGAACACTAGTTTTACTTTCCTCGGTTTGGTTCGTAGTGACATGTGACTTGACACTTTTTTTTTTACGGCCCGGTAAGGACAGGTAGTTCGAGCGCTCGACTCGCAATCTGAGGGTCGCGGGTTCGAATCCCCGTCACACCAAACATGCTAGCCCTTTCAGCCGTAGGGGCGTTATAATGTGACGGCCAATCCCACTATTCGTTGGTAAAAGAGTAGCCCAAGAGTTGGCAGTGGGTGGTGATGACTAGCTGCCTTCCCTCTAGTCTTACACTGCTAAATTAGGGACGGCTAGCGCAGATAGCCCTCGTGTAGCTTTGCGCGAAATTCAGAACAAACAAACAAACCTTCTAGCCTTACACTAGTAAATTAGGGATGCGTGAAATTCAAAAACAAAATAATCTGCTAAACAATGTTCAGCCTATAACTATCAATATATACTGGAACTATAAAGGAGTAACTATAAAATATTTTAATAAAGGCTCACAGTTATAAATCTTGCACCTGAGGCTATGTTGCCACAAAATAAACCAAGCAAGATGAAGGTCAACACCTGGGATTTCTTCCTAGCAAGTGATCTCCGGTGGTATCTTGTTATATGCTGAATATTTTATACACGCCAACTACTCGGTTCATCAATGATTTCATTTCGAAGTAATTGTTTTTTAAAGTCAGATATTATATGTTAACTACCAGCAGGCTTTGACCTAGGGGCGTTG
>NW_013665692.1:410613-432874 GCF_000517525.1 Limulus polyphemus | reverse complement strand
CCTCTAGTCTTACACTGCTAAATTAGGGACGGCTAGCGCAGATAGCCCTCGTGTAGCTTTGCGCGAAATTCAGAACAAACAAACAAACCTTCTAGCCTTACACTAGTAAATTAGGGATGCGTGAAATTCAAAAACAAACACTTTCCCTTCGTGTTGCCAGTCTTTCTTGGCACTTTGGCCATACGGTGTAGGAGTTTTATAGTTTACGTCAGCACGTTTTCCTGATAGTGAATGGAGGTTCCTTGCTTTACTGTGTAGTTCGTGAAACTTACGTGCCCAGTTATATACGAAATCTGCGACAACCATAAAATACGACAAAAACTTAGGTTCTCTATAATATAATGAAAAGTCCTGTTAACCTCGTACTTGATACCAAATCACTCTTTTATTAACACAGTTGTTTAATACACCAAGGCCTTGCCCAATGTTGCAACGAACTTCAATCTTTTACGCTCAATATATTTTTCGTACAGTTTTCTTCACTTTATCTTTTTATTGCTGTAGCTAAGAATCAGCTTGAGCACTAATTATTTAATATTTTTTACAAGGGCAAGATCTTAATGTATTATCCTGTGCGTTGACTGGCATCAATGCAACTTCTCAACAATCATTTTCTGGTTGATGGGGAGAGATCCTGGGCAACTAATCTTCAAACCATGTCAATAATAGCACTTCTGCGTTTGGTGGGACGATTATTGTTTTATTTTGCATCATTATATCAGTGCCCTTAACTTCTCTGCCAATTCTATTCATTTAATGTAGTCGGTGTGTTCTGAGCTTTACATCTCTTTGCTATGCAGAATTTCTCTGCCGATTTTATTCACTGGTTCTAAGAAATAGGCGTGTCTTGAGTTTTGCATATTTTTACTATTTATGTAAACATGTATGCTTTCTATGAAAGGACTGTGAGACACGCATGCCTAGTCATACAACTATCTAAGACGACATTACACGGTGAACTAAATACAGAGATGCTAAACATGTCACCCGTGGAACCATGACTTGCATCTGCGTTGACATTCTATTGCATTACAAATTTAAATATTTCTTTAAAAAAATGGATTAACTCTCCTATTTTTGTAATCAAAATTAATTTTTACGCAACAGAATCCTTGGTTATTCATCTGACATACGAAATGTTTAAATAAATCTATTAGTGTAGTTCTTATAATATTCTTGTGCTTCCAAGTTGCCCCATTTTTCTAATTCTACCTTCCCTTGGTAAACAAAGTATCATCTTTAAAAAAATCAAATCTCGAAAGTTGTTAAATCATTCTATCTCAACATAACCTTAGAATTATCGTTAAGTTCTCTTTCTTTTTCGACTGAAATATTTTTCTGTTTTTAACGATCGTATAATTACCCCAGTTACTTTTACAGATTGTTCAACCTTATACGTGTGGTAGTTGCCAGATTATTTATATTGGAAAAAAAAAACATTACTTGAATGTAAGAATTCATGAACATGATTGTTTGTTTGTAATTAAGCACAAAGCTACACAATGGGCTATCTGTGCTCTGCCCACCACGGGTATCGAAATCCGGATTCTAGCGTTCTAAGTCCGCAGACATACCGCTGCGCCACTGGGGGGCCATGAACATGAAGAAATTTCACTGAGAACTGGAAAAAAAAACATTATAATCTTAGTGACTCCACAATCCGCTCACACTGTGAAAACACACATAACCTCTTTCCAGAAGGTAGCTTCAAAATCTTGATAACATGTCATTCCGACATAGAATTACTGATTAAAGAAACTCATGTTACTAAATAAAGTACTCCGAACTAAATAACTCAGCAAGCTCGTTTCAACTTTGAAGACTTTTCTGAGTGAAATATAAGAATATTACAAGAATAAGAGAAGAAAGGAGTACTAAAATAATGGCGAAATAAAATAACCATAGCAGGAAGGTGGTTCATTACTCGGATCATACCTGTTATCTCTTCTAAGATACAACATATATTATTCTATAAATCTAGTCTACAGTCTATCAGAAATTAAATATACTTTCCATAGGCTGAGTCTACATTCTTCCACAAGCATACTGTACAGTTTTACACGGTTTTGGTACATATTATTCAACTGTCTTTTAGATTCTTTTTTATACGTTTCCTTTGCTAAAAATCAAGAAGCTGGTTTTTCTTACATCTTGAGAAAACTGAAAATTCTCATGCCTTTCAATGGTAAATATAACTGAAATGTAGTTCTATAGTGACTGCAGAGCTAAAAATAATGACCACACATCTTACAAGATCAAAACCAGTAACCCTGCATACAACTTTCATATATAATATTGGAGGTGTACAAGAATAAAGCTATTGTTGATAGATAGAAAAGGATGACGAAACAGAGTAATGAAACAATATGACAAATATTACAGATGTCTGACGTCATTGTCCCATAACAAAACCGTATAAGTTTACTATAAAAATACTTCTACAGCTACATAGTATACGTTTCCGCAGTTTTAGTATATGTTTGATTATACTTGTCATCAAATATTAGTATTAAGCCTGTTATATGTTTAACACTGCATTCTTTATTCAATCTCCTGTGGTGTTTCAAGATGAATGTATAGTAGCACTTCAACCACACTGTGGTTTTCGAAATGTTTTCTTACGCAAAAGTAATTGAGCTGGTTTTTCATATGTTTTGAGGAAACTCAAACTTTCCTTCTGGTAAAGAATTCAAAAAGAGAAGTTGTCTGTGTAAATAGCTACTAAATACACGAATATTTATATTTAGGATAAGCTTATTGAAGACGAACGTTTTTAGTAGTTTGTATCTTAGTTTTATCTTAGATAAATAGATAGATCGTTCTTTCTAGAAATAGAAAAATTCTGAACAACTATGGGGAAATTATTACACACGAATGGACAACCTAAATTCACCGAATTCGAAAACGGTGTTTCACCAAGCTGGATTTCCACCTTGTCCTTCATGCAAAAAAAAAAAAAAAATTGTCGCTGTTCAATTATTTTAACTTGCCAATACCTTGAGCCGATTAAGAAAAATCATCACTCTGTTTTATAATGTTTATTTTATGCACAAGAAATTATTAATTTGTTAGTTTCTTGGTTTAGTTGAAACATACACACCAGGTAAGGCCTATTTCTCACGAAATAACTGGTGATTTCAACATATATATATATATATATATACCCGCCAGTTGCTCAGCGACAAATCTGAATGACTGTAACGCTAAAAACCGGATTTCCATACCTGTGGTGGGCACGTCACATATATCTTATTGTGTAGCTTTGCGCTTAACAACAAAGAAACAATAATATATATATGTAACTTAGGGATTCAAGACCCTTTTGAATATTTCATGGGCTCAGATCAGCTATTTTGTAACGAAAGAAACATTAGAAAATTAAATTAATTTAAATTAATTAAATTCGCATTACACAAATACATGAACATGGGAAATTTCTAGTTTTTCCTGATTATACGTTTATTAAAATCAAAATAGCTAGACTTATAACTGACACAGGACCATACGTGTAACGAAGAAAAACTGGTGTTCTTTAATGGAGGGCCAGGCGCTGTCTAATGGTTAGCGGGTCTAGCTACGGATTAAAAGTCCAGAGTTCAAGACGTAATGTCGGTGAACGAAATCTGCAATTTAAACTGTGAACACGTTTTAAAAGTAACAGTTAATCAATCCTATTATTTGATTCAAATAGCAATAAAAAGTCGTTGTCGTGGCAGTTGCTACTGACTGACTGCCTTTTTTTTGTTAGTATCTCAAATTAGGAATAGTTATTCCTAAACTCAAAGAATCTTAACCTGGTCGTTTAGTCCATGTGTGCCTAAGAAGCCTTTCAGATAGAAGAATCCAACTCTTTGAGGAAAGAGTTCAAAGCAGTAACTACCTTCTGTGAACAATTCACCGGTTTCTTGGGTTTCTTGTTTTGGATTGAGTATTTTGTTAGTTCTTCATTGTCTTTAATATATTTATCTTTGTGTGATTTCACAAAGTATGATTTAGGTCTTATACATGGCCTTATGTAACAGAGAATAGGGATCGAAGTCCAATTTCAAATGCATCTGTATATTTTCATCTCCACGTCTTTTTTTTTATAACATGTTGTTGTTATTTTTGTAGCACGAGATTGTTTTGATTTTGTTGGATAGATAGCATCATTTGGAGCTATCGATTCGTAACTGTTTAACGTTAACGTACTTTCGCCAGTATCTATGATCGAAGAAGATAGTCACGAAGAAAGTCACACAAGTGAGTAACTGTTAGCTTTATCCAGCTTCAGGAATAATAGAACTTCTTTTAACACACACAAAAAAAGAAAAACACGAAATGTGATCATCAATATAGTTTTTATTTATGTCTAGTGGAAATTACATAAAAGTGACCGGATATTTGAAATGTTTCTTACTAGTTTTCCCTAAGTATAATATTTTAATAGTCCCGTAAATGTGGTCTTTGCCCCCCCAGGGGCTCAGCAGTAATTCTCAGGGCTTATAACGCTAAAAAAAGGGTTTCGATACTCTCGGTGGGCACAGCAGAGGTAGCCCACTGTGTAGCTTTATGCCTAATAACAGATAAACAAACAAAAAATGTGGTCTTCATCTCCGTGTTTGACGACATGTTTTACTTGTCACTTGAAGACAAAAACATGACGTAGAAACAAGTTTTGAAAACACACCCATATAAAAGACTTTTAGCATTAAACAAGAAGTTGGAATATTCAACCTGAATGTGTGCATGAATGAAACAGCCAGGTGGGGACGCTTAGGATTCAAGTATCCCTAATTTTGAATTATCGACCAAAGGTAAGGCAGTCAACCAGCAATAACATGCCACCACAAGGGCTTTGTCAGCTCTTATTTATGATTAAGTAAAAAGCAATACAATAGGCTATCTGTGTTATGCCCACCGCAGAGATCGAACACTGGGAGAATAACGGGATTGGCTATCACTTTTATAATACGCCCAAATTTGAAAATTATCTTAATCGCAGCCACGTCTGGCCCAATCTGATCAAAGAAAGTCTGCACTTTAAGCTTTTATACATAAATATTTCACTTTGAATACAATACAATAATGTATTCAGCATTAAAAATAAACTAATGAATAGCTAAGGTAAAAGAAACTGCATGTAAATTAATATATAATAATAAAAATGTTAAAATGAGTATAGCAAAGCAAACAGAATTTCTGCCTTTCAAAACTAATTAATCCCCCCCCCCCAATCAGGTAATTTACAGAATTAACATTTCGAATTTTCAACCTTTTCGGAACCTTATGTAACACATGATCTAAACGACCAGCTCAGAGACCCCTATCGCCATTTGAGAGCTGCTGACCAGAAGTAGGGGGAGTTGGGCAACTAGTCAGCAGCACAAGCTGCCTAACATGGGGCTGCTCTTAATCTAATATCAAAATTTGCTGTTAAAATCCCCGAAATTAAAATTACAAAGTGTGTTCAACGGTATATAGTAGCTCGAACCTTCAACCTTTTGATCCACAGCCAAGCACGTTTTCCTCTAGGTAACTTCCTCTTTACCAGACTAGAATAAGAAAATACGTCAAGAAGTATACAATATATACAAGAATGACTAAAAAATGCTATTATACCGAACCACTGAAGCATAGACACGTGTGAAGCTAGCTGAGAAAATGACGAGATACGGTATTTACGGTGATATTCATTTCAATGTTTGGAGTAGACGCCCAAATATTTTATCGTCCCAGGATTCTCTGGTTGAAGTTGTAAATATTCGAAAATCTAATTCATTTCGTATTAGATACATTATGCACGTAGTACATGATAGATAGATATACTGTTGGTAGTGTTAACAGCTGGGTTTTCAATAACCAGAATTACTAGACCCGAATGTATAGCAAAATAAAAATGTGCTACTGCACAAATTAGAAAATCGAATCTAACAGGCTTGCAATTAATACTACGTGAGATTATGTGTAGAAATTGATCAGAAAACCCACTATCATAATATTTATAACAGAATGCCACTTTATCGTCTACAGCATGAGGTTAAATAATTAACAAAATCTTCAGTTAATGCTATAAAAAATAAAACTGCAAATAAATGACTGTCAATTAATTAAACCGGAAAAAACTGCTACAAATTATGTTAATAGTGTAAGTTTCATTAAACGAGATCTGTCGGATCCATGTGCTTTGTTTCTTGTTGTATAAATATTAAAACTCATATAAATCATTGTATAAGATTACTTCCTGCATGTAAAATATTCGTATTATAGCAATTTATTTTTCTTAAGATCTCATTATCTCAGCTACTCAACATTCGCTGTCATACTAGAGAGAATAAACTAGAACTCCTACACTGACTGGACACTGGTTTGTTTTGAATTTCGCGCAAAGTTACACTAGAGCTATCTGCGCTAGTCGTCCCTAATTTAGCAGTGTAAGACTAGATGGAAAGCAGCTAGTCATCACCACCCACCGCCAAGTCTTGGGCTACTGTTTTACCAACGAATAGTGGGATTGACCGTCATATTATAACGCCCTCATGGCTGAAAGGGCGAGCATGTTGGATGACGGGGATTAGAACCCGCGACTCAAAGATTACAATTCGAGCGATCTAACAACCAGGCCATGCCAGGCTTAATCTTGTTCGTATCTCTAAAGAAATCAAAGAACCCAACCCTTTCCTTAAGAATGTTCCTGCAGCAACTTGTGTTGTCGGAACTACACAAGCAGGAACAAGTGCCTCATATGGTTTCCACAACGATTTTACTCTACTAGTTACAGAGAAATAGATAAATGGTGACTCTTCATCTACATCACACGCTTTCAATCATTTATTGTCCACAATTTCTACTCTAAGCTTCACTGAAGCCATCGGACATGGCCAATTTCAGACTGAGTGTCAGCTGTCTGATGACAGTTACTGTAATGCATGGTATAAACAATTGGAGTGAGCCTAATCCTAACCACTGTTGAAGAAGTTGGTCAACTGGGGCATTGACATTTACTGCATGTTACAAGCCTCTTCTGCCTTTTCAAACAGTGGTTTATGGCTCCAGTTTTTTCACTGGCAGACTTGTTTCCTTTCAACTACCAATGTTGAATGATTTTAATGAAATATTCTTTATTAATTGCCAGTCAAAGGAAAGTTTTTTTGACAATGACGTTCATTTTGCTTTTAAATATATTTGCTCTTAACTGAGGTCTTGCAGACCAACCAAGTTATGACTACATTTTCTCGTTTTATAGAGTTCAAACAATCTCATTATCGGTCTACTTTGCACAATCAAGTGAATTAATGTTGCTGCGTTAAAGTTAGTTTAACTGGATGAATGATATGGTTGCTCATGAAGTTGTAGCCGATTTGTTGGTTTAAAATCATATAAAATGAAAGTTCTTAATGTTCTGAAGGTGTAACACATGCGCATAAGAGCAGCACTAGTGATTGTTTCATAATCAGTAGAGCGTTCAGGTGAACATAACTTTAGGTTGTCTTGGCGTAGATCTGGACGATGGTCAAGTTTGCCATGTATAAAAACGTCTTTTGTTTCTAACTTTCACTACTTATAGAGAGTCAAAACTCTGAGAATACATCATGCTCAAGAATGTAAACAATTGTCAAGGTCAATAAATATTTAGTGTAACACTACGTGTTATATATCACCTTTATGAAATTCTTTTTCTTTCTTTTTAACTTTTCAAAACTATCTCACACATCAACACAGTAATTCTTTGGAATGCATGAAACATTCTGTTCCTTTTTTAAATTTTCCAAACAGTTCAAGACACACTGAATGTTAATAGGTTCAGTCATAGCAGTATAAACTGCTTAAAAAATAAATTGACAATATTTTATAGAAAAATTGTTCTTCAAACAAATGAACAGCAGAACTAAAATACAGGTATAGTTCAGAACCTTATTTGATCCAACGCCTACCTAAGTAGCTCTCTAGCGACCCATGATACGTTAAGGTGTTTGACGTACACAGCGTCCAAGAAGGTCCTAGAGATGTTCTGTGATATTTAAACCAGGAGTGTCGTTAAGGTGTTTGGCGTACACAGCATCCAAGGAAGTCTTAGAGATGTTCTGTTGTATTTAAACATAGAGTGTCGTTAAGGTGTTTGACGTACACAGCGTCCAAGGAAGTCTCAGAGATGTTCTGTGGTATTTAAACATAGAGTGTCGTTAAGGTGTTTGACGTACACAGCATCCAAGGAAGTCTTAGAGATGTTCTGTGGTATTTAAACCAGGAGTGTCGTTAAGATGTTTGACGTACACAATATCCAAGGAAGTCTTAGAGATGTTCTGTGGTATTTAAACCAGGAGTGTCGTTAAGATGTTTGACGTACACAGCATCAAAGGAAGTCTTAAAGATGTTCTGTGGTATTTAAACCAGGAGTGTCGTTAAGGTGTTTGACGTACACAGCATCCAAAGAAGTCCCAGAGATGTTCTGTGGTATTTAAACCATGATTGTTTTTTTACTAATCCATGATTTCTATATTATTATGTATAAGGAAGTCTATCACAGTCTTGGCAGTATGACATTAGTAATTATCTTGCATATAGACAAAACCAGACTCAAATGCACCCGCTAAACGTCCCATATCTGGCCCCATTCAAACTTCAGCATCAGTAAATCAGCACCTTGAAAGAACAGTAAAATTTGTAATTCAATTAAATCTGGTGTCTCTCGTACCATAATAAGTGAACCATCACTGAAACAGCCGTGTTCATCTAATATATCAATACTAATCGTTCTTTCTAATTAAAGATGTCATGTAGTGTATTCATGACGTCATAATTTAGCAAGATTTAAGAGGATAAGATTCTTCCACGGCGTGAATCAATACAGTATTGCCTACTAGGATAATGATGAGTAAGGGATCGTTCATACATTTGTAGATAATTTTATACGTCCGAATAACCGACAAAGTAAGAAAATGGACATTAAAAACGGAGGTTAATAAGAATATGAAAAAAAGACACGCATAAGAAAAGCTGTTTAAATGCCAAAACGAAGATAACCCGGATGTCAGGGTCACAGGCCACTAGAAAGAGAGAGGAGGCTGTTTTACTCTGAGATAAAAGAAGAAGAAAAAGTGGTGGCGAGAAATAATATGTTCAGGCAATTTTTATTATATTGTTAAGCACATACCTACCCAATAAGTTCTCTGTGCTCTGCCCACCGAAGATATTGAAACCCGAGTTTTACCGATATAAGCTCTCAGAATTGACGCTGAGCCACCTATTGGTATATTTGGCGAAGAGAACAAAGCTCTCAGAATTGACGCTGAACCACCTATTGGTATATTTGGCGAAGAGAACAAAGCTCTCCGAATTGACGCTGAGCCACCTGTGGGTATATTTGGCGAAGAGAACAACGTTTTCTCTATTTTAAGGTATTTTCAGATAAACTATGGACTTGAATTTTTCTACACACGAAATACACGTTATTGCTACCCCCCTTTAACTTTTGGAAGATAAAAGCGTAAGTTGTTTTTCTTGCCAAGGGTAAAATTAATACTGCTAGAAAATACAACTATATAAAACCAAAACCTTATCAATGGCGTTTCTATGTGATGATATATTACAGGCTACAATGAGTGTTATCTATGAGCTAAAATGGTTGAAATAGTAATGCTAACCCAGGTAAATTATGTGAAAGGTTTACAAGCCGTAGTATCGCATGGAAAGCTTGGCTTGATACTGGAAGCTCCTGTCAAAGTCTGACGATCTAAGACTAGAATGGAAGAAAATTGCATCAGATTCTTATAAATAGACTCCCCTTACTTGTAAAACGTTATGTTGACTATTTAGCTTCATTTTATATATCAGTTATCAAAATAATCATTAATGACACAAAGTTTCGTTTCTTCCCTAGTCCCCCGGTGGGTCAACTGTAATTTTACAGACTTCTCGTTGTTGTTGTTGTTGTTTGTAATTAAGCACAAAGCTACACAATGGGCTATCTGTGCTCTGCCCACCACGGGTATGCGTTGTAAGTCCGCAGACATACCGCTGTGCCACTGGGGGGGGGGGCTTTACGGACTTATAACGTTAAAATCTGGGGTTCTATTCCACGCAGTGGACACAGCAGATAGCCCAATGTGATCTGGGGTTCCATTCCCAGGTGGTTAGGGCGTTCAACTCACAATCTGCAAATACCTGTCCCACCAATCATGCGAAATTCAAAACAAACTAAATTATAGTAGTTTATTCGCATAATTATAAATTTGACATAAAACGTGATTTAGATGTTAACCAGGGAAACACTCCTACTGTAAACTAGAAAAGAGTGACAATTACTCTCAAATATTTCGGTGAAATATTACTAACGTGAAACAATAGTGTTATCATATTTTTTTTCTTAACTTTGCTCAGTTTCTTTGTTTGTTTTTAATTATGCACAAAGCTACACAAGGGCTATCTGTGCTCTGCCCACCATGGGCATCGAAACCCGGTTTCTAGCGTTGTAAGTCCGCAGATATACCACTGTACCACCACTGGGGAGCACTTTGCTCAGTTGGATTTTTTTTTTTTTTGCCAAGTAAACGAATAGAATGTACTTCCTAATACGCCCACTAGAAGTCTTACTGTCATGTGATACGTGTTCTCATAACCACACTCATAGTAATATTGTACTGTTAAACAACGATCGTTAAATGCCCATAGGCTCGTTCTTGCTGTCATTACAGTAATTATAGTTCAATTATGTTCGACAGCAGGCACCTATCCATTCTGATTCTATGCAAAGGGAATTATATTTCCCAGTGTGAATATGTAAGATTATTAGTTTCCTGAAACACTCCATTCCTCCCTTTTCCGCTTTAAGAGTATCCGGTGAACAAAAAATATTGTTATATCATTTCCATTTTCAATAAGGGAAGACTCGAGAGAAATTTGTTACCAGTGCTCAATAGTTGTTACTCTTTTCTACATTCAACCCATCTGGCTGCCTAACTGATTTTTTCTGAACTTAACCTAGGCAGGAAGTGTCAAATTCACAACGTTAATATCCTCGGTCTACATTAGAGGACAGCTTTGTTTATAGAACGAGTGTTTAATCTTGTAATTTCAAACGTCAATGTTTTAAAAGCAAATTAAAAGTAATTTCTTCACCGATAAATCAAATTCCAAGAATAAAAGTTTGTTAAAAAGAATTTCAATAATAAAAAACTTGATTTTTCTTCATAAAATAAATATAAGGTAATTCCGAAGAGTTATTGAGTTACTGCATAGGAATATATGATGTTTCAAAAGTTACAAAGAAATAGTATTTCTTGTTTTAAAAGTTCTAAAAATAACATAAAGTAAATTTTAAAGGGTAACAAATTATAGTTTTCCACCAATTCGTGCATTTTCTTTTACACCACAATTCACTCACGGCTGAATAAAAGACTTAGAAGGGGGATTTTTGTAGGGTGGGCTCAGAACGTAATAAAAATGTTAAAATGCAATTTAGTGCTATTTATTAACTACAATTTAACAATACACAAACACAAGATGGGTAAATAATATACAAAATACCAATTCCAATGTATATTCTAAAGTAATAACAATTAATTTTTTTTGTTAAATAGAAGAACAAATATTTATGAAAGAACGAACTGTTAAAGCATGATAATGAAATACAAAATAAAAGATTTCTATGAAAGGACTAGAATTGCTATTGACATAGGGACACAGTTGCAGATTTATGTTTTTTCAACGAGACAGCCAGTTTTAGATCATTTTTCTCTATATCTGTGGTTCCAAGATAATTGTACCCTTGACCATGATGAATAGCAGCCCAAAAATGTACTGCACCACCTCCTGTGTATTTTCTGTGAAAAAGACAGTCTTCCCTCGTCTGTTCTCCAGGAAAATGACGAACATGAATCCTACCATCAGCTTTAACAAGCCGAAAACAGGACTCATTTGAAAAGATGACATATTGCCAGTGTCTTAACTGTAAGTTGGCATGATGTCTTGCCCAAGCAACACAGTGAATTATGGTGACGGTGCTGTATTTTGCAGATAGCTATGCTCGCAAAATAACCTTCTTTGGTCAGTCTCCTATTCACTGTCCTTCTGGATACTCTGGAATGAATGTGTTAATGCCATTTCTGTCGTAAGGTGTTGTAAGACTTCTTTTGACCTTGATGTGCTAAACTGACTAAAACACGGTCATCTGGGGCAGTAGTTTTTTCTATGTCTGCCAGTAGACTTTCCTGGAACAATGTTTCCTGTAGTCCAATGAAGTTTCCTGATTCTGGATATTTGTCAATCTGACTGACTGACGTCATTGGAAAGGCATAGCTCTCTCCTGCAAATCTAAATGAACATGATTGAATTACGCTACCTTGGCTAAAAGCGCTTTTCTTAGTTTTATTTATAACCTTGGTAATAATAAGTAATAAAAATAACTGTTTTGCAACTAACGAGCTAACAATACACTAGTGGCCATATTCTATCATTACGAGCACTCTCTGTAAGTTGCCAAGTAACAACCTGCTCTCATATCACGTGCGGGTGCACGATTGCTTATGCGCACGATCTACGTGATCAGTCTGCAGCTGTATCAGCTAGATAAAAAAAAACGTGAACTATGTAGATTCTCTGAATTTAGATTCTAATTATGATCTAACCTTTGAAAGCGAAGTTTTCAGTTCTATACATCTGAATCGAGAGTTATGTGTTGAACAAAGCAATTCTATCATAGCAGTTGGTGCCTAAGACGTGAGTCTCCTACATGAGGACGACCGCTACCACTGCCAAAATCTGACATGGCTTTGCTCGAGTACTCTAAGCTGAAAACAAGAAAGATAAATTATATAATTTACCTCTGCATTATTTTCAAACTAATTGTTACCTATTGACATCTAAGGTTGTACTTGAAACAGTATGATTTTTAAAATATGCCTTTCAATGAAACAAAACGAGAGCAAAGGAGAAAATCTTATGTTGATAACCTTGAAAAGTTTTTGTTCCAGTAAAGAGAGCATTACTGCAATAATAAAGATAAAGTAATGCTGAATATGCGAAACAAGCCTTAGCCATCAATCCAGCCAAAGAAGAGGCTGCCACCCTTGCTAGATGGAAAAAAAACTATAGGAAAGATATCAGCAAAAGCCAGAAAGCATCGAGAGATAACTGTATGAAAAGCTACGAGAAGGACAGGTCTAGAGCCCAGTCACTCTCGAGACTTAGTACCAAAAAAAGCTATGAAACAAGTGTAAAATGTTTTTAAATAAATATTAGGAAGAAGGAATGGGAGCATTAAAAATAAGTAAACAAGGTAGGGATGGGTGTGATAACATTACAACACTAGGTTGTTTTTGACAGGCGCGACCTCAAAGTGGGTGTGGCCATCATTCCGCCCATGTGAAAACAACCAAATATTATAATGTTATTCCGCCCATTCCTACCTTGTTTCCTTACTTTATGATGCTCCCATTCATAGTCTCTAATTTTATTTTATTTCAAAAATGTTTACACTTGTTAATAATGGTATTCTCAACCTGAAAAGGACCTTATGCGATAGGTGGACTAAACCTAAGGTTCAGGTATAGTCCTTGTAATTTAGAACTGCTGGCCGATGAGAGGGCAACAACTCAGCAGGATTGAATGTTAAGCAACATGGTAGGATATTCACTAGGATGCGCCCTGCCCCGAACTAGGAAAAATATCCAACGAAACGTAGAAAATTCCGTTATAACTGGAATAACTTGTGTATTAATTAAAAATAAACTCATAATACATTCAAATTATTTTAAATCGAAATATTAATCCACCCTACCTATTTAACAGCGGATGTACACATCAAATCAGTTTATTCCGACAAGAAAGTATCTTTTATACCACATACTAATTCAAGAATTATTCCACTAATTTTTTACATAGACTTATAGGGTAAGTAACCTTGATAATGTTTTAAGCATTCCCTTTATTTGTTTGCTGTGATCTTAATTTATTTAATATACCTCTCATTTGTTTGTTTTTTATTTGTTTGTTTATTGTTAAGCGCAAAGCTACACAATGAGCTATCTGTGCTTTTCCCCCCACGAGTATCGAAACCCGATTTTTAGCGTTATAAGTCTTCAGACTTAATGCTGAGCCACTGGGGAGCACATTTACATTTAAGGACAAGTATGCATTATACATACCGAAAGCTACAAGTTACATTACATTTAAGAATTAGTTTTAAACACAACGTTGGGCCGTTCTTATCATTTATTTTACTATTTGAATGAAATATTATAAACTTGGATTTTAATATATATATGTGTGTATGTATGGTGACACTTATCTGGCATGATCAAACAATTATCAGGGATATTCATCTTTACTAGATGCTTGAAACATACACAGAGTTACTATATAATAATACTGAGCAAAATTTTGCCAATAATTACCTGAAATGATAGAAGAAATACCTATTTCCCCATAAAATTACTCGATGTTTACTTATGGTACACCAACAATAGTCTCCACATGCACTTACAAGATGCTAAAAACATACATTACTTCTTTGATGTCTCGAAAGGTAGACAATACACACACATCGATACATTACAACTAAACACATAAATAATACACAAAAAACACAAAGTTTACGATACTATGTGTCTTTGGTGTTAATAGCAAACTAAGGTTCCATATTTTAAATCCTACTGTATAACGTATAATACATTATCAGTTAAGACTTCTAAACTACAAAATAAGTTAGTTAAGTCAAACATACAAGACTACAAATTTTATACTTGAAGAATTATTAATGATTCATTAACAAAAAAAAATCTAAACATATGTATCACATCAAGAAAAAATATAAAACGATAAAACCCTATAACCCGAGCGCTTTCGAAAGGTGGACCATTCTTTTTCAGTGGTAAACAGGGAATAGTAGTGTAATTGAATGAGTGATATATAATTGGTGTTGAGTGACGTCACCTGGGCTTCCAGGAAGTGTTTTTTTTTTGTTGTTGTTGTTGTTTTCTCAATATACTGTTGTCTCATTTCCGGTGCAACACGGCTGGAAACGAGAGCGTTAGAGATGTTTTGCTTTACAAATGGTCAAGAAAAATTATATTAAGTGTTGTTAAATTAAATAAAGGTTTAATGACTATTAATGGAGATTGACTAAAAAAGAAATGTTAAGCAGATCAATTTCTAAGGACAGGCATGCAAAATTATCATAAATATACAATAAGTATTATATAAATTAGGGGTAAATATTGAGAGTTCACACTATATAAAAATAAAATACATACATAAAAGTTATTTTTCTGACAGGAAGCAAACCAATGATAGGAGATCACTGAGTCCAGGATCTAGATTTATTCCATTAGGTTGAACAGTATTTAAACTCAGAATCCAAAAAGCTTCTTTTATCTCTCTATCAGCTTTAGTTTTAAAGTCGGTTTCAAAACCGATGAAAGTAACATCGTTAACAAAATGACTGAGTTGGTTGAAGTGTTGAGCAACAGGAATATCTTTTTTCGGTGTTAATAGAAGACTTATAGTTGTTGAAACGTTCTCTAAGAGTCATTTGGGTATGTCCTACATACTGGTGATTGCATTTTTGACACTGTATAAAGTAAATGGTATTTTGTGTTGTAATTTCTTTAGAAATTTTTAAGAGCCTCTCGTTGTGCTTGTCAGAAAAGAGTAAGTGTTCTTTATGAATTTGAAGGTTTGACAAAGAACTTTATTACATAGACGACAACCATTCTTTGGTGGGGTTTAATTTACTTTTGCATGAACAAGAATATATTTTAAATTTCTGCTTTTCTGACAGGAGACAACAGGAATTTCAGGAAATATATATTTAAGGCGATCATTCAGTTGTAGGAGATGAAAATGTTTTGTTTTTTTTTCAGAATGCGCGAAACGTTTCCGAGTTTAAAGTGACAGGTAGTATAACAAGAGGAATTATATTAGAAACTGTAATATTACTCTGTTTTAGGATGTTTTCCCGCTGTGTGTTGTTAGCTTTTTCGATCTGTCTGTCAATTTCAGTACCTTATTATCCTCTTTGTATCATGGTTTGTTTTAGATTTTTAGTGTGTTTTCTGTAATCTGTTTCCTCTAAACAGATTTTCTTTATTCTAAGAGCTTGACTGTAGGTAATGTTCCGTTTAGTGTGAGTGGGATGACAGCTTTTATGGTGAAGGTATTGTGATCTGTCTGTAGGTTTGTTTGTACAAGTTGTTGTGAAACATTCTGTCCTTTAAAAAGACAGTGACGTCAAGAAAGTTAATTTGGGTAGGAGAGTAATTAAAGGTAAACTTAAAAAGTTTTGTGAAAGGTGTTTGCATTGAAGATAAATTCTTTAAGTGATTCAAAACCGGCTGTCCAAGTGAAAAATGTGTCATCTATGTAACGTTTCCATGTATGAGCTTTTACAGGGCTTAGCTGTAAAAGCTGGCTTTCAATATGACCCATAAAAAGATTGCCATAATTGGGAGCCATTTTGGTACTCACTGCAGTACCGTTAACGTGAAGGTAATGTTCGTTATTGAATTCGAAGTTGTTCAGAGGTAAGACAAGGCTGGCAAGATCAGTTACTGTTTGATATTCTAATTGTAGTTCTTCATCATGTGAGCCCCCCCCCCCAATGGCACATCGTTATGTCTGCGGACTTACAACGCTAGAAACCGGGCTTTAATACTCGTGGTGGGCAGAGCACAGATAGCCCATTGTGTAGCTTTGTGCTTAATTTCAAACAAACATTCATCATGTGAAATGTTAGTATAAAGGGAAGAAACAACCATTGTACAAAGAAGACTGTTAGGCGATAAGTGTCCGTCGGTATTGATATATTCTATGATATTAAGAAAGTAAGTATTGATCTTTATGTAAGAAGGGAGGGTACAGGAAATACATTTTATGTGTTGATCAACAAAAAAACGTAATGCTTTTCAGTTGCTATGTTTGTGTTATAAATTATGGGTCGGCCAGGATTGTTTGGTTTGTGTATTTTCAGTAAGGGATCAAATCTACCTGGACAAGCTTGTCTGGGTATCAAATACTGTATGGTTTCTTTGTTAATATTATGTTTTGGTGAAGTTTTCTAAGTTTATCAGTTATGGTTTTAATAAACTGAGTTATAGGATCCTGTGAGAGTTTTATGTAAAAATTAGTGTCCTGCAGTTGGCAAGTAGCTTCAGCGATATAGTCATCTTTGTTAAGAATAACAATAGCCCCACCCTTACCTCCTGGCTTTATTATGATATTGTTGTTCGATTTAAGATTGTTTAGAGCAGTTCTTTCATTTTGGTTAAGGTTATTGTGACATTCCTTGGAAACTTTTAAGGTCTGTATCATGTCATTTTCTAATGATTTAACATTACTCTCTAAATTTGGTTCTTTGTTTGGTGGAGGTGTCCATGAAAACTCTTCTTTAAAGTTCGGTGTATGACGATTTTCAGTATGGTGAAGTTTGTTGTGAAAAAATTCGCGAACTTTTAGTTTCAAGAGAATTCATGAAGGTCAGAAAGAAATTCGAGTTCATTAACAAAGTTATTGTTTGGGTTGAATTTGAGACCATTACTAAAGAAACTGAGTTATGTCTGCGAGATTAATAAAGTTAGAGATATGTGGGGAGCGTTCTTTGTTACCTGTGCGGTTTATGATGTCACTATTATTTTTAACAAGTTTGTTAATTTGAGAGGACTTGTTTGTATTAAATGATGAAGTGTTTTTAAATACTTTTTAAGATGTTCATAGTGCGATAAAGGATTTGTGATAGTTTCTGGTAGCGTTCATGATACTATAGTAGTTTCTTTACGATAAAGAGGAGGATCGGAAAGAATGCTGTTAGAAGCGCTTTTTGAATTGGTGTTATCGTTAAGAGACTGTTTTTTGTTATTCTTTTTAAGAAAGATGGAATCAGTCCTTTTTTTTGTAAGTTTTTGTAGTTCTTTTTCTTCCAGCGTTGCTATTTGTGGAATGTAATGTTTTTGGGAAAGCGTGATAATAGTGGGAACTTTCTGTATCTAGATTATTGACAGAAGTTTTTAGTGATAATCGTGAGTTCTAAGGAGGTGTTTTTAAGGATCTGTTGCCACTTGTTGCAGAAGTTCTGATCATGTGCTCCTATTGTGATTGGTGCTTTTAATCAGAGAGATGGAGGTATGTTTCGTTTTTTTTATGTTATAGACTAGCGAGTTGGAAGGTTTATAGTTTATTGTGCGTTTCTCAGTGAGTTTCTGAAATAGTTGTTTTCTGCTGTAGTTGAGTGATTCGCAGCTTGGCTTAGGTTGAGTGTTGACAGATACTGGCGTGAGAATGTCGTTGAAATCGTGAGATAAAGGAAGGGGAAGTTCAAGGGAAAGGAGATGGGGGTAGCTGTCTTCTTCAATGTGTGTGTGTGAGACAGACTGATGAAGCATAAAAAGTGCATTACTGGTCATTGTGAGAGTTTATGCTAACAGAAGAAGGACTATGGTGTTCTGATAAAAGTAATTCTACAATAGAAGTTGGAGAATGACAGACTGGTGAAAAATGTAGTGTGGAACATGCAGTGTTTACACTAGCGTTGATTTGGTGTCGTTTTGGATATAAGGGAGTGGAAGGGTTTGCGAGTAAGGAGGAACGGGAGCATAAGAAGGTTAAATGTTGCTATTTGTGGTATGTAATGTTTTTTTTTGGAAAGCGTGATTTGTAAAAAACATGAACACCGATACTAATACATGGAAGATTAAACATAAACACCAATATTTACACATGGAAGGTAAAACGTGAACATCAACTCCATTAAAATATGTTATACGTACGCAGATTGAACGTGAAAGAACAAAACGATCAAAACCAATCGTAATGAAAAGCTTTCTTCTCATGCGTAGGTAGAATTGTTCATGCGCGAGAAAACAATGAACACCAACTTAAATAACAAACATTATCAGTTGACGTAGACTAGTACAGCACGTTTCCATAAATGGAACTGTCTATTTTTATACATGTATTAGCTAAACTAAACAGATCACCTTAAGAAATTATTCGTGTATGATTTCAATTACACAACAAATTTACAGAAACAATTTGTCCAAATTCAGGGTAGTTTTTCAGGAATGTGTCTTCAACACTAAATTTGACGCGTAAATGTGCGTTGAAAGATAGCAAAGTAACAGTCCATCCACTAAATGTGAGACATAATGCTGGACTAATTAACATCTACTCCAGTTATTGTCTCGATAATACCTTAAATGATGAATGTCATGATGAAATGCGCTGATGAAAAAAATTATGCTCTTTATATAATGGATCCCATATTAAGCAGTGTGTGTAAATTGGGCAATGAAGAATTATCTCGGAAGGGTTAAAGAAAGATGCTGGCTATAAAACATTTGGCATGTTATAACATGTCTTTATTTGATTTTGATACTCTCCGGCGAAGGCACTGAGGCACAATTTTATTTCTCTTGCCTACTGAAATCTGGTGAACACACGATTTTGTTTTAGCTGTACTTAATTGTTTGGTTGTTGTTAAGTATAAAGGTTCACAAGGGACTATCTGCAATGTGCTCTCCGCGGGTATCGAAACCAGATTATTAGTGTTGCAAGCTCTCGGGCATACCGCTGAACCATCAGGAGGGCTATGGTTTAGTATCCTAAGAAGTTTATTTTATACAAACTTATCTTCTGTTTTAGCAGTAGAACACCAATAGACCTCCGACAGTTTTATTATAGAATCATCGAAATGTACGTAGAACCTATGTTATGCTAATATCTCCATTTAAGTGGCAGTAAGTCAAAAACCGCTATTATTATCACGAGGGATTACACACAAATATTTTTCAAGTTAATATTCACTGTTATAAGTAATTATTTTGTATTAAACTATAGGTTAAACAATGAAGCATTCATTATTTCCGTTTAATTAACTTAAATTTGCCGACTTGTTTTCTTCCAGTTGTATTGGTATATTATATTAAAGTGTACAAGGCTGAAAAAGCAAATATATTTTTAAAATTGGGGGAAATGGGTGAATATTACTTAGCACCAACGCAGTGTGGGTACAAAAGGATTGAAAAGCTCTCTCCTCGTTTCACTGGCTTTCTCTTACGCAGAGAAGCACAAAAAAATTAGTAAACACATTTGTGTATAGACGTTATTAGTAATATTACCTAAGAAAATACTTCATTTATCAAAAGCATTGAGAACAATCAGGCAGTTAGAAAGAACAAACCACGTGTCTTATCCTGTCTAACAAAGTTAGGTACCGATGAGTTAATACTTTTGTTACCAATTAGACAGATAGATAAACACAACTATTCTGTATCGCCCTCTATCAAAATAAGACATTATTATACGGCTTATGTGTCCATTTCTAATGCCACACATTTGGAAAGTGTCTTATAGACTTCAACACAGTGAGTTATATTTTTGGAATGCACCTTAAGTGTTGATTGAATGCTAGTTATGATATTTTAGTTTGCTGATTTAAGTTATAGCTTTTAATGAATGAATAAAATCATGCTTTCCTTGATCATCAGTATTCTTCCTAGCTCAGCCTACTCAGTTATTTTGAAGTCACCAGGAAGCACAGATTGGTCGCAGTTCCTTTTAACATATCTAACAATATTAAACTGTGCTTTTATAGTTAAATAACACAAGATTTAAAAGGAGAAACACTTGGTGGTTGAGGCTAAGTTTCCAAACTGACAAATAAGTTTGTTTGTTTGTTTGAATTAATGCACAAAACTACACATTGTGCTATCTGTGCTCTGTCCACCACGGGTATCGAAACCAGGTTTCTAGCGTTGTAATTCCGCAGATATACCGCTGTGCAACTGGGGGGCCTGACAAATAAGATAAGTGTAACTGTGTGCCACAAAATTACAAAGGCTTTAAGTTTAAATAGATTCTGGGTCATACCTTTAGCTAGAAAACACACAAAAATGTTAATTTGGGTTAAACATGTTTAAACAGTTTAATTTTCAAGTTTGAACTATAACTAATTATTCAAGTTTCCGTTGTGTTTATTTTGAAATGTTTTAGGTTTCAAATCACTTTATTTACATATTAACGTAGAAATTTACTTTTAAAGTCAGATACTTTAACTTATTTGTTCCAACATGATCTTTGTTTGTTTCCGCAAAGTATTTAATGCTGATATGTATTTATTAAACGTAGCATTTGTCTGGGATCTTTGGATAAATTTCACGTCAAATCGTTACAGTTTTAAAAACCTGTGAAAAACACATGTAATAATTCGACACGAACATTTGGAAGCACCAGTCTAAAATTAACTTCATCTTTATTTACATATCATCTTTTTTTATAATTTAATTTACATGAGGGGAAAAAACATCATCAACAGATAAATCATTCTTGTGCGGTTCAAGTTTAGTTCTACTTTGAGAGTAGAGTCAGTCTTTAAAAAAATGAACACAATATTTCCTTTTCAATACTTGAGTGAACAATCTTTGATTATTAAAACTAACATGAAAGTAACAAATTAATAAACTTGTTATCTTCTTAACAAACACACACACATGTATATCAAATGTGTATGTATGTATTTATTTATTTATATAGTTATGAAATAAAAAATAAAGAAACAATAGACTTGAGTTTATACAAAAACTTTGTTAACAAAACGTAAGAAATAACAATTTAGTCTTTGATGTTTTTTCTAGCATACGTTGTCACCAGATATGTATTTATTGACAAAAATGCATGTAAATAAACAAATACTCTACTTACGAAAACGATTTATTGATCGAATTATTGATGATTTTCACGTGGCTTTAGTTATAAAGAAAAAGAAGAAGAAAAACTTAATATAAGATGAAAACTTGACACGTCACTCGAATTCTATCCTTACATGAGAGTGTCAAACATGCTTGTAAACATTGTATGATTTGGGGAGTTTTTACACCCTCCTCTATATGTTACTTGGAGTAATCAGTTATGTAAGTAGTCTTTGGTTTTGAGATAACGCATTTGGACCTTTTGTCCGAATTGAAAGTGCCATAAATCAAAATTCTTTCGGTCTAGTCTTGTGCGGATGTTTCAAGAATGTCTCTTCTTTACTTTAGCAACCAGTTGTAGCTTACAGAAAGTAATAAGCCAATAATAAACTTATACACTTTGCTCATTTGTGTTTGTGTCTTTTTCATGTACTCATTTACTGTCCGTGTTCATTTTATCCTTTGATTTAACAGTTCTGAATCGATGTTTATGAGGAAAGTTTTGGCTACCGGTTGAATATCAGTGTACCTGGATACCACAGTAGTCCTGTTATTTATATATAATATATATTGTTATATTATATATTTACATATATAATGCAATA
>NW_013665692.1:392278-409654 GCF_000517525.1 Limulus polyphemus | reverse complement strand
ATATATATATATATATATATATATATTGTTATATATAATGCAATAAGTATCTCCAATACTATTAATTATATTAATTGTTAGTAGGCGATTAAAATCAGCATTATAAAACAATAACTAACTTAAAATAAGTATTAAAAATATTTTGGTAGAGTTCCCACTGTCAGTCGTAGTTGTCACCTTAAAGTCATGGTGGTTAATGCCTGTGGGAGCTATTACCACAAGCATTATCCGCTATGACTTTAAGGTGACAACTAGAACAGACAGTGGAAACTACCAAATTATATTTATATATATATAATTACTTCAGATATTATACAGTTGTATCGGTACCCCCAACTACTTAGTTAAAATGCTGTAATTAAATTACCCGTACATATATTTCACAATTAAAAAGGAAAACTGTTAAGTAAAAAAAATGTATATCCACAGCTCTAGCACTACATAGCCAACTTGTGTTCAAGGGTGGATATATATATCACTGATAAAAGTAAACACATCTACGTCATAAGTACTCTCTCTCTATTAGTTGAATAAGAATGACGCATTTTAAACAATGATTTCATAGAAATGTATGATTTAACTTTTCTTTCATAGACAATTAAGTTTCAAAATTTTCATGTGCGAAAACATGGAAGATTTCTATAAAGCTACAACACTGAAAGAAAACGAGGTGATTTTGATACTCTGTTTCACATTTCTGATTTCTAGATTTTTACAGTCGACATCAACACACTTCGGAGTGTTTGATGATCCATGCAAAGTTTTACTGCGATCATTGAAGATTTAATTTGTACTTGTAAGACAAAGTGCATAAAGGAGTAAACAAAGCTGTCATAGATTTTTAAAAAAGTAATGTAGACGTGTAGGCAGATTAAAAGTTTGCAGGGTTGAGAAATTTCATACTTAATGAAATTTAATGTAATGGATTCTAGATAGAAAAAACCTTGAACCATCCATCCTTAGAGCACTTCACTAATTTAGATACAGTCTACATTTATAAAGTGTCAGTTTAATGAATTAAAACTTACAAACTGGATTAATTAAAAACTTTAGCGATGTGGTGAAATTCATGTAGCTATCCAGCCTTATAAAGTATAAATCAGAATGTCAGTGAAATAAACAACTTTAACCAAAACATAGTTCGAGTAAATAAATTTAACACTAATTAAAGTTCAATTCGAGAACCATTAGAACGCATTATGAAATACATACGAGAAGTAAAAGCAGGGTTGTAGTGACAGAGTAATATTACCAGTAAAAATGTGTTGGTTGAATTGCACATACCATTGCGTAAAATGTTTATAGCTGTTTTTGAACTGCAACAATGAGATTTTTGTAAGTTTTATCCCACCCACATATAAATCATCTAATTTATATTTGTTATTTTATTACAAGTTACAACTTTTACAGTAAGGAAGAATACTTCTAAAATAGGTACGACGTTTCGATCACTGTGTACTTAAAAATGATCACACCAGTGATTACAAGTTACAACTTTTACAGTAAGGAAGAATACTTCTAAAATAGGTACGATATTTCGATCACTGGTGTGATCATTTTCAAGTACACAGTGATCGAAACGTCGTACCTGTTTTAAAAATACTGTTCTTTACTGTAAAAGTTGTAACTTGTAATAAAATAATACTTATAATCATTAAGGAAACTCAAAACGAAACAAACTTATATTTGGTTTTACAAACAACGAGCTTACCTTTGCAAGAATTCAAAAATGTGTTTGAATCACACCCTCTATCATTTTATACCTACTTAAAGTAATTTAAATAACTGTGTTATGCATACAGTTGTGAACTATTTTAAAGATGAGTTAAGATACACATATCCTACAAAAAACACACATATTTTTGCCACCTGGTGAGAATGTTTGTTTGTTTTTGTTTATTTTTCTAATTTCGCGCAAAGCTACACGAGGGCCATCTACGCTACCCGTCCCTAATTTAGCAGTGGAAGACTAGAGGGAAGGCAGCTAGTAATCACCACCCACCACCAACTCTTGGGCCACTCTTTTACCAACGAATAGTGGGATTGACCGTCACATAATAATGCCCCCACGGATGAAAGGGCTAACATGTTTGGTGTGAGGAGGATTCGAACCCGCCACCCTCTAATTGCGGGTCGAGCGCCCTTACCAGCTGGCCATGCCGGGCCCTGGTGAGAATGAACTAGTAAAATAAACTTTTGGTGTACACTGCAAAATTTTACCATACGCAATGTTATGATATAGGCGAAGAGCATTATTGCGTTTTTTATCCTAAATCTATACAAATTTCCACAGATATTCCTAACCACAGGTCGAAACTGTAGTTCCAAACTATCTTATGGTAATTATAGCATCCTTTTGTTTTTTACTATGTAACTAACGTGTTCCTATTTACAAACAAAAGCATATTGAGAAAACAAGTTCTTTCATGTTATTCAAATTTCCTATTTGAAAAAAAATGAGTTTCGATATCCACCGTGGGTAGAGCACAGGTAGCCCATTATGTAGCTCTGCGCTTAATAACAAATAACTTTCCAATGATTCATTTTGTATTAAAAGAAAACAAATCTCGACTATTTGAATCATATCCTCAATATCTTCTCGCCTCTACAAACATATAAAACGTTATAATAAAGTTGTTCATATCGTTTATCTAGAGGAAAACAAATGGATTGATATATATATCTTTTGTTTAGTTCCTTCTCATATTGCGTACATAGTTGAGTAAATTAGAAACTGTATATCATTAAAACAAGTATAAAAAACACTATTATGTTATAACCATATAAACATCACAAGATCTCAGAAATATACGTATATATATATATAGAGAGAGAGAGAGAGAGACAAATAATAAGAAAAGATAACATCTAATATTTCAAAACTTGTAAACAAAATTAAGTATTTATATTCTTTATATAATCTGTAGACTATATTAAATACAGTCTGATCCATGAAATATGTTTTCAGATTGTACATTTTGTTAGTGGTTTAGAACTATAAGGAAATTTAAAGTTTAAATACACAACCACAAGCACAATGTTAGCTCATGCCTGAAACAATCACCAAATAAATGCACGTTAACTTTCATCGGTACCTTGTAAGGATTAACCCGAAACAACCTAATGCAACGGTTTCCAAACTTTTTTCACTGATGATACCCTAACCCACTTACCTTGATTTGCGCGACAACCCTGCTGCCACATGTAGTATATTTATATAATTTTTTTTATGTTCTTAATTATTTTTCGTTCGGTTAAACTCTCGCGACACCCCTAGTAACTTGCCGCAATACACAGTTTGAAAACCATTGTTCGAATGGCTAGGTTTACACATAAATATTTGTATACTACTAGTACCGTTCTAGAACAAACGGTTAAATTGTATACGAACTGGTAGTGCTTACCCGGAACAACGCAAAGTTGAGAAAGTTTGTATATGTAACTGGTACTGTATATAGCTTTACGTACAAGCAAGTGATTGAAGTTTACACACACACACATAAATGGATACGTTATGAGTTCTTACGTGGAATTATCAACTGGTGGAACACAGAGATTGAAGTTCACACACATAAATGGATACGTTATGAGTTCTTACGTGGAATTATTAACTGGTGGAACACAACGATTGAAGTTCACACACATAAATGGATACGTTATAAATACTTACGTGGAATTATCAACTGGTGGAACACAAAGATTGAAGTTCACACACGTAAATGGATACGTTATAAATACTTACGTGGAATTATCAACTGGTGGAACACAACGATTGAAGTTCACACACATAAATGGATACGTTATGAGTTCTTACATGGAATTATCAACTGGTGGAACACACACACACACTGGAAGGTTTGTAATGCTTTTCTGATACAATATAGTTGGTAAGTTTACACACAGACACAGACTTTGGTAAATTTTCAATGCTCATGTAGAACAATGAAATGGTTGAATACCCGCACATGCCACTTATTTTTAACTTAATCATTATTCATCTTCCAGGATAAAATAGAAGCATTAAAACCTGAACCTTTCTAACAACCTAAAATCAAAATGTACATTTAAAGAAAAGAAAGATTAAAGTAGCGTTACACTATTCATAGTTGATAAATGATTAAACGCTACAAGACACGGTTACATTCGTTGTTCAAGTTACGTGCAAGGTTGATAAATTTATTCCTAAAAATCTTACCTAATTTCAAGATGACTGTTAACTTCTCACAACTACCAAAACAAACTCAGACAACATACTCAGATCCGTGGACTAGAGACCGCCATTTTGAAATCGCTAATCAGTTCAAACGTAATTGCAACTGTCAAGGTAATAGGGGCCATGCATAAATTTGAAAAAAAACGCATACAAAATCCTCTTATATGTTGAAATTTAAATTTATTGAATAAGTAAATTGTTACTGAGTTTTTGTTATCAAAATGGTATCAAATGCATGAACGAGTTACTTGTAAATTTCAAAATTACAGTACTACAAGCACTTTCATTCAATATACGTATTGGTGGAGGTTAATATGCGACGTATTTTCTTTTAATATATACGTAATCATATACCCATACAAACATGTACAGAAAATATTAGTCACCCAAATACGTTTGTATTAGCATAAATTAAATATTCATTCAATTGTGTTATATCTTTAGCAAATATAAGGTTAAATTTATTTCGAAGAAAATATAACTTTTCTATGTAACTTAGAGTTGCGCAACTTACGTGGCATCTAAGTTTCTCTTTTCATACTTCACAGTGCACATAGTGAATCTAACACAATTCGAAGCAGCAGCTTCATAAAAATGTTAAATTATATTGTATATGATACAGAACTTCTAATGGAAGACTGATCACTTACAAGTGCATATAATGTAACCAGAAATAAAATCGTCATGGAATAGGAAACATTCTGAGCAGTCAAAATTAATCCTAACTTAGAACAGTGCGACAAACCTGTACAGCTGACTGGCCAGGGGTATTGGCATCGTTGGGCAATAGTCAATAATCACCAGAGGGCAGTAGCAGTTTACAACACCGGCGCATTGCAGCTCAGCCGACCTTCAGAGAGATGTTACACGAATGCTCCAACTTCACGTGTGTGCCACGAGAATGTAGAAGTGTATGCTGAAAATTGCAGCATAGAACTTGGGACATGGGAAGCCTATGTCCACTGGGTAGCAGGTTTAGTATTTAACGGCCCGGATGTGAGTACGGAAGGGCGAGGTTTAAATTGTTTAAAAGATTTCAAATCAAGTTTAGTTAGCAACACTAAAATTATTCAGTAAATCAAAGCTTTTACTTCTTGTATTCAAACAACTCAGGAAACAAACGAAGGAAATAACACGTAAGCATAGGAAAATAACATGTTTATGGACTTTGAAAGCTTCAGTAAAAATATCAACTGGCATTTTTGCATGCTTAACGGGTCACGTGCAAAAATACAAATATCGCAAAAAAACGATACAATGTGAAATCAGTCGACAACATTTTTACAGCAAATAAATAAATAAACTACACAAGCTTTACAAAGCCTAGAATATATATGATTCAAAATTACTCTTCAGTAAGAAAATACAGCACAAACTAATGAATTTAAATTTGAAAAACAAAACTTGATTTCAAATATAACATATTATACGACAGCTAATTATTATCTTAACGAAGACTTGGTAGACTGTGGTTGATAGTTGTGGGGTTTGAAATAATCACATATGTTTGATAAAACTAAAAAACAATGCAATGGTTAGGGCGCTCGACTTGCAGGCTGAGGGTCGCGAGTTCGAATCCCCGTCCTACCAAACATGTTCGTCCATTCTACCGTGGAGGCGTTATAATGTGACGGTCAATCCCATTATTCGTTGGTAAAAGAGTAGCCCAAGAGTTGACGGTGGATGGTGATGACTAGCTGCCTTCCCTCTAGTCTATCACTGCTGAATTAGGGACGGCTAGCGCTGATAGCCCTCGTGTAGCTTTGCGCGAAATTCAAACAAAACCAAACTTGCACACTAGGGTGTCATGATGTTAAACACCGAAAACTGGCGAAGCAATGAAACCAATAGGCCTAATATTCATGATACAAGTCACGCTAGTCTGCATGTTTTTCGTTTCTTTCTTTGCCCATTTTTTTGTTGTTGATGATGATGTTTGTTTGTTTCCATTTTCTTGTTAATTTGTCCAGATTCGACTCAGTTGTGACGTGGGTTATAAATCGTACATTCAAAGTGTTCGTAAAGGCAAAAATCAAGAGCCCTTAGCTCTGAAAAATGTAGGGCCTAAGTTAACTGTCCCTCACTGCCAATCCTGCACTTTGGTAGGATATTACACAGTGTTTCACAAACACTTACTCTAAAATATCGTGATGTTCAGTTGTATTGAAAGATACCGCCCGTTTACAACTGTCCAGTGACTTGTTAGTGAGGCGACAGTGTCTTCGCTTACGCTGGGTCGTCTAGAGCTCTTTTCAAGGCATACATATATTTTATTATTGAACTTTTTTTTTGCCATAACTAAACTATATTGTTTCATGGTTCCTATGCATGTTAGATTTGTCGGACTCGACGTTACACAAGAACAGAATAACACTTGAGGGTTTTTAGTCCAGTATGTATGTTACTGCACGTTTTTGTTTCCTTCATTTAAAACGCTTTAAAACGTTTTAAAGCGCGTACATATTTGTAGACACCATGACTCTCCACAGGGTGATGACATCATGACACAATTCTACTCTTTTATTCAGATAGTATGTTGAAATTATTAGTTTTTGTCACATTTATAACTCTCTTGTCATTCCTGGAAATTCATATGAAATATTTAATTTGCTTAAATCTACGTTAAATACCGAAAAAATAAAATCACTAACTTGAAAACAAAGCTATTTTAATTGATGTGCATAAAGTTTCTCTTCAGGTGCGAGGTTACCAAAGTCTTGAAAGTCGGTTGTAAAGATGCATAAATGAAACGTTAAGCAAAGTAAAATCATTTTATTCTAGAATTAGTGGTAATTTAATCAAATTAAGTATGTCCAAAATCATACAATCTGTATTTTCGAAAGTTAAATGCAACATTTTTACAATTTACAATTTTAAGAAAAAAATGGAAAGAATCAATAACATATGTTGAATGCAAATGGAGTGAGATGATAATGAAAACTAAAGATGTAGAACAATAGTTAGAAATTTACGTCAAATAGGGAAGGAAGCAGTTGAGGAAACAGGGATGAAAAGAAAGAGAAATGCCAAGGTTGGTTTGATATACCGCGTATGGAGAAAAAGAGACACGTAAGAATATATTTAAATAAATTTAGTAACACAATAGAATAGAAATATAAGATGAATTACATAAAGGCTAGAAGATATATATATATATATAAGCTATATAATAAAAATAAGAAAGAAAACGATCATAAGATCTTGGGTAACATAAAAAGGAATAGATCAATAAAGGGTTTCCAGGAAGACAGAAATGAAAAACAAACAATAAAATAAAAGGACTAGAATAAAACAATTTATGGAGTTTTTAAAATGTTTAGGTGAAAAAGAAAAATAAGAGACCTGAAACTGGATAGAAAAATAGAAATTGAAAAATAAAGTAGAGAAATGAAAAGATTGAATAACAGTCATGGTGAAGATTAGGAAAAAATATATTTATATAGCGAAACAGAGTAAATGAAAATATAAATTTTGGAAATGATAAACAGAATATGGAAAAGTACAACGTGTCCAAATCAATGAAGAAAAAGGGAAATTTGCCAAATGCATAAAACAGAAGAAGAAGAAGTATAGAGAAATAACATTACTGAACACACTGTGTGAAAATCTAACAAGTATAAAAGCATAGAGGCTAAAGGGATGACTAGAATAATATGAATAGATTGCAGGAAATCGAGGATATTCTAGTAAATAAAGTCTTAATAGAAAATACATTGAATATAAAATTGAAATAGTTGTTTGCTTTTGGTCTGAACCTGAAGTCATTATTTGATACTTTAGGTTAAAAAAATACTGTTCTGGGTGACACACAAGATTGGAATTAAAGGAAGAATATTACAGTTAATATAAGAGATTAATATGGAAACATAAAACATAGTAAAGATAGCTGGAAGACAGGCGGAAAGTTTCAAGACACGAGAAGAAGTGAGACAAGTGTGTTCATTAAACCCAATATTATTTAATATATATAAACATAATCTGGAGGAGTAGTAGAAAGAATATAATGAAAATTGGAGGAAATGTGACTGAAAAAAAAAGTAAAATCTTTTGGTTAAAGTTTTCAGATAGTATATATATACATATATAGTGTCGCCCCCAGTGGTACAGCGGTATTTGTTTGTTTGTTTTTGAATTTCGCGCAAAGCTACGAGGGCTATCTGCGCTAGCCGTCCCTAATTTAGCAGTGTAAGACAAGAGGGAAGGTATCTCGTCATCACCACTCACCGCCAACTCTTGGGCTACTCTTTTATAAACGAATAATGTGATTGATCGTCACCTTATCACGTCCTCACGGCTGAAAGGGTGAGCATGTTTGGTGTGACGAGGATTCGAACCCACGACCCGCAGATTGCCAGCCGATCGCCCTAACCACCTGGCCATGCCGGGCCCGGTACAGCGGTATGTCTGCGGACTTACAACGCTTGAAACCGGGTTTCGATACTCGTGGTGAGCAGAGCACAGATGGCCCATTGTGTAGCTTTGTGCTTAACTTCAAACAAGCAAACAAATATACATAGTGTCAGATGATGATTGAAAAGTTAGAAGGATATACAGACAGAAATTAGTTCATGTTGAATTAAAATAAATCAAAGATTATGGTACTTAGAAAAAAAGGGAAAAGAAATAGAAATAAAACAATTAAAAAATAGAGCGATAAACAAATATAAATATTTTTAAAACTGGTTTACAAACAGAACTACACAAAAGGAAAAGATAAGACAATAATGTACAAAAGTGCAGAGAGCTTTAAATTTAGATTAGAGTACAAAACAGAGAAGTTGAAGGAATGAAATTAAGTAAAAATTAGCCCTTTGATATGTTAGTTACATCAATGGTAATGTATGGAGTGAAATAAAAAACGTAAAGAAAATGCAACGAAGATACATGAAATGAATGCTAGAAATATATAGAAATACGCCAAATTATGTGTGGCAGTTAAAAACAGGAATATTTAATATGGAAGTAAAAAAGTATGAAGAGAGTTTAAGGATGTGTTCCAGAAATACTAATACTGAAGGAAAAGATAGCCAAAAAATGTTTAATATAAACAATAAGAGAAATTGAAAATAAGAAGAATTAATGAAGTATGAGGATAAGAGGAGTACTTGAAGGTGTTTGAAGAACAGAAATAATAAACAGTAATTCAAGAACAAGTATAGTTAAGAGCTATAAAGAATGAGGTAGAAGAAATAAAGATAGAACAGATAGGAGAATTGGTTTGTTTGTTTTTTGTTTTTTCTTAATTTCACGCAAAGCTACACGAGGGCTATCTGCGCTAGCCGTCCCTAATTTAGCAGTGTAAGACTAGAGGGAAGGCAGCTAGTCATCACCACCCACCGCCAACTCTTGGGTTACTCTTTTACCAACGAATAGTGGGATTGACCGTCACATTATAACGCCCCCACGGCTGAAAGGGCGAGCATGTTTGGTGTGACAAAATACATAATTGGAGAAATGGAATATTTCAAAGAAAGACAAAAAAAGAAAATATACATGCGATTTTTAACTATTCGTAGAGGACATAAAAATATAGAAGGCTAGAAGGTCGCATATTTTGGACATTTAAAAAAATAAAGAGACAATGGAATATATATGGGAGTATGAAGAGATGCAAAAACGCAGAAAGAAAGGATTGTTTGTTATATCTTAAAGCTAAAGAATGAGTTATATCCGCTCTGTCCTGCTCGGAGAATCGAACCCCAGATTTTACTATTGAATGTCTGTAAGCTTACGCTGACCCACAGGAGGACAAAAGGAAATAATTTGAATGGATTGAAAAAGAAAGAAATGTATGGATTTGGTAGAATGACGAAATAACATAAACAAAAAATATGTAGGTATATTAAATAATTTTTTAAAAGAAAACGAAAAGAAGAATTGAAATATTAATAAATAAACATAATAAATGAATAGAAACTACAAAAAGCAAATAATGATATTAAACTAGTTGCACAATGTAGTAAAAAAAAGAAATTAATATAATGAATTTACTTTAGAAAACTTTGCACCCCTTCCTAAATAGAAAATTTTTCAAAGAGAAAATAAATTAAAAAATATAATGTATATGATAATAAATTTTACTTTAGCCTACTCATTTACATAAGGAATAAGCTCATTATATTACTTACAGTACAGCAGCCGAGGAGAGGATTGGGAATATCGAAACATTAAGTCGTCCACAACCAACTGTTTAGAATTCATTTTAGTTGCTAGTCGCCAAACAAGAATTTGCAATAAAGAAATGATTAATTAACACAACCTTTTGGTATTCAGCAAGATATAGAAATGAATATTTTGAATTTTTTAAATAAAAGTTAAGTGATATTCACATTATCAAGGATAAATGATAATTAAGACAAAAATAACGCTATAGATTATATAAATTGCAATTTTTACGTCAATTAATCCCTAATAGTTTGTTTTGTTTTTAAGACTCGTCTGTTTACAAGTAATTTACACACCAGGATAAACATTTCAAAAATGGAGTTTCCTTTTTTCACCACCGTTATAAATGTTTGATTATAATTCGCAAATTATATTTTCTTGTATTACATTAACCTCGCTAATGAATTAGGCCTAATTAATTTTATTGAACTTGCTAATTAAAACTTAATTTAACCAGACTTGGTGTTAAACTTGAGGAGCTATTCCTCCGAATAAGGTATTGCTAAAAAAAAACATTTGGTTAATAGCAATTGCAATAAACATAGATTTTCGTAGCCACAGTTTAATTACGAAAACATAAGCGAAAGAATAGAGCAAGAATAAAAGTAAACACTAATCACAATAAGGAGCTAATTGTTACAAGCATCTTTACTCAGATGTTGACAAACCAAATGAGATAAACCAAATTAGAGACTAAAACATTTTGCTGAATACACTGTGTGGTTTAAAATGTTTTAATACTGTGAAATCTTATGTGGAATTGTTTGGTATCTCTAAACGATCACTTCTTGCATCTGTGAGATAGAATGTTCAGTACTCCGAAATGTCAATTTCTTAAACCTACAATGTGAAAGAAGATATACAAGATATATGTTCATACTTGTCATATGCCATATACAATGTTTCAGTTCTCCGAAATTTTCAGTACTTCCATTCTATGATCTCGGGTGTTTTAGTAATCTGAAAATTTCTAAACTTGCGATGTGCGATGTATTATCACTTCGAAATGTTCATTGCTTGCTAATCTGTTAAATAGGATTGTTTAGTACTATAAAATGTTCATTGCTTGCTAATTTGTTAAGTAGGTTTGTTTAGTACAATAATAATGTTCATTGCTTGCTAATCTGTAAAGTATGGTTGCTTAGTACTATAAAATGTTCATTGCTTGCTAATCTGTTAAGTAGTGTTGTTTAGTACTATAAAATATTCATTGCTTGCTAATCTGTTAAGTAGGGTTGTTTAGTACTATAAAATGTTCATTGCTTGCTAATTTGTTAAGTAGGGTTGTTTAATACTAAAATGTTCATTGCTTGCTAATTTGTTAACTAAGGTTGTTTAGTACAATAATAATGTTCATTGCTTGCTAATCTGTTAAGTAGGATTGTTTAGTACTATAAAATGTTCATTTCTTGCTAATCTGTTAAATAAGGTTGTTTAGTACTATAAAATGTTCATTGGTACAAAAAGGGGAATCTCTACATCTTAAATGAAGTAACTGAAAAAGATTTGAAACTCGCTTTTAAACTTTTTTGTGGCTTAGCCTTGTGAAAGTTTTAGAACTGTTTAAGAGACTTGGAAAATTTAATCTGAAATCATTTTCCAAACACGAAAACCTACAAACAATTTTCTAGTTGGAATAAAAAACAAAAACTCTATATCTTGTTTTATAATCGAACGAAATAATTTTCATATACAAAATATTTAGTACCACCGTACAGAAAAGCATTATTAAATCATAGGAATATAAAAATAAATTGAAAAAACACGTATAAAAAATGTAGCATTATTGTGACAGAGAAAAGTTTGAAAACAAAGGCCATCTTATTAATCCTTCTAGTGCGTGATTGTGACTCGGTAGGTGTAAAACTAGAAATGTGATTTTCATCCTGAAATTAAATAACCAGATTAGAAACTCCTAGCTACTGAGCTACTGATCAGAGAGAAGACAGTCAGCAACACCTGTCGCCACAAAGGTGTTGTCTAACTACTAGGCCACACCCGCACCGATTGAATGAAATTAACTATATACTCTGTTCTATAAACTATTTCGTGTTGTATTTTAAAACCTATCCTTTCACTAAACGTTGCACGAACAGGGCAATCTTTACCTACATTTCCGGAATTAGTTAAGCATAGCATATTTGAATATTTTTTGAGCAAATATTCGACGACATCTTCGTCATATGGTATGACAACTTACGATTTTCAGCACATTTTGAGAATATATAATTTATATACAGGGTGGGCAAAAAGTCTGGGCATCCCCCCTTATTCAAAGCGTATGTAAATAATTCAGTTTCTCGCGTTTTAGTAATGATTGTGGCAAAGGAACAATATGAAACAACTGAAGCTTTGAAACAAATAATTGTTGAAAGTTTTGCTAAGATAATCCCTAATATGTGAAGGAGAATGTCACATCGCACGTGTAGACGTATTATCTTATGTCATGAAAATGAAGGCCAATAGGCAGATATCTTGCATTATTAATCGAACCTTTTGTTAGTCTGTGCCAATATGAGATATGTAAATATGTCAATATGCAATGAATTCTTTCATGTACACTATATTTATCTGAGGGGAAGGCAGACTTTTTCCCCACTCTGTATGTGAGACTTCTTTATAACCTAATATGTTTGTGATAAATTAGCGTAAAAAATATCTAAACATTTGCAGATCTGTTGACTATAAAGCACATTTTTCATAAGACAGCACAGGCAGTATAAAACACAAACAAAATTAACATATTTAATTTTAGGAAGTATTAGTCTAATGATACTGTTTGTAACTGAAAATTTCAAGTATTGTTAGGTTTACCTATACAATGAAGTGCAAAATACGGACATACATAACCAAAGCTGTTGTCAGTGGGTTTTATAAAATTTGTCGAAACTAAAGCACTTAGCAGACATAATTTGTTTCGTAAAACGTGGATATTAAGAAACGAATAGCTCTTGCATAAGGGAAAGCTCTAACCATGAAAGCGTAAAACATGGAAATTAAGAAATGAAAAGATCTTGCATAAGGCGTGACCAACCTTACTGAAGGTTAAAATTCATGTTGAGTAGTTTATTTGCATTTTCATTTACACAACTTGGGACACAAATACTAAGGATTGAAGACACAATGTGCATTCGTTGCCCCAGGCAACATTCAATACATTTGCGGTATTCAATTATGCTGAAATTGTTTTCTTGTGGTGTACCGTTAACGCTCGTAATTTCGTATTGACGTTAATTAACAATCATAGAAGCTAGAGTTAACAGCATGCAAACTTTCCACCAGCACTATTATACAAATAGATAATACCGTGTTGTTATTTCCAAAACAAATTATTGAACAATTCTCGAAAAAATTACTATTTCCACTATTTTATGAACATTTGATCATTTTCGTAATTACAATTCCATAGAACTCTAGTTATCATAATAACATTAATTAATTTGGAGAAATTAAAGTTGATTCTACTGTGTTAATGTACTAAATAGTGTTTTGTTTTTACTTTTAGTTTTCCCTGCTAAGTCAAATAAACTGGTTTAGTCACTTCGCTAACGTCTATGCATTATAATTACACACACACACACACACACATATTCAATTAAATAACGTAAAAGCTTCATAATTATCTCGATATAATTAGAATTAGTTTGAAGCAAACAACTAGTGTAAAACTGCAGTGTTCGTCCCAGTTGTGCAACTGGATCTGAAGTAATTCTACCAAGGAAATTTAATATACGTGTCTTTTTTCCCCTTTAATTTCATTAAATACGATAACTTTGATATATTTAGAACTATGATCCTGTTCACAGGGGGGAAATGCCAAGTAATTAATAACAGCTTTAAGTTGTTATATATTTCGTGCATTTTCAGAAAGAAAGCTTCTCAGGGCAGGTGGATTTTTGTTCAAGAAAGTTGATGACAGTAATATTGGTAATAACTACCAGTTTTCAAGAACGCTGTTAGTGAGAAACTTTTGATTTAATTAACCAACATCCTTCTTGGTTTTTATGAAAATTACGCCCAGTGGATATCTCAAACTTTACCGGTTTATTTATGTCTACACTACCCCATTATAGATAATGATAGCTTCTGATAGTCACGCCGTCCTATTAATTATCAACCCTTGATTTGAAGAAAAAGCATTGTAGTTATCTTTTAATCATCCATCGTTTTAGTAATATATAGATATATATATACTAGATGTACTTCCGCAGTGTCCTCGAAACTGTTCTGTTTCAAGAGTAAATAAAACCAAAATTATGAGCAGCAAATATTTTTATTTCCTGCTTTTAAAGTTCATAAGTCATGCTTTGTTGTAGCCTACAGAGTACATAATTCTTCTCGTGATTCATGGCATGCGCACGTTTTACTGACATCACGAAAGTAGAAATTGCAAGGTGACGTCATTTTAGTATATACTGACTGACTGACAACACCCTACTGTATAGTGGTGCGAGTGGTTAAAACAAGTAGCCCCCTCCAGACGATGTTCGGCCCCCTTTTGGGGAAATAACTTTTATTAAAATAAAGTTTAGAGACAGTTTCAATATACAGACAAGAATATATTTTAATTTTAGTGATAACTGTTCAACAAAATAGTTCATGTTGAGGGAATCAGAGGGTATTGTTATTTTTTAAATAAGTGGAAATTGAGACCCTGTGTGATTAAAACCCGCGACTCTGCTGTACAGGCATATGTTTTAGCTAAGTAAGTTACGCTAATCAATCCGAAAAGCCTGTTAATTATCGCTCTAACTTGAGATTTATCAAATATTGTGGTTGTTGTTTTCACCCTAAAGTTTTCAGGATTAAAACCTTTACTACCTAAGGAGTAGGTAAACATATTAACTTCCTAACTTAAAGCAGGTGTGAATAATCTACATTGACTTATCACTTTTAGTGGAATTCATGAAATAGCAATATTGTAATATCGGTCCCGGATTCTCTTTTTCACTTACGAGTTGTTGTTGGTTTTTTTCACTTAAAAATATATAAAAATCTAATTTCATGATTTCCTTATGAAATTTAGTAAATAATTTTAAGTCTGTGATAGACTTCTATAATTTGGTCTTTGCACCTATCATAACGTAGTATGGTGACTATACATCACTAGGCGACTCCAAGTCCCATCCAGCTGAACACACACCATGGTTTGCTTGGAAGATATTGTAACAGTTTCCCCTGTACTACACTTCCATTTAACATCCAGCCCTTGCCCGGCATGGCCAGGTGGCTAGGGCGCTCGACTCGCAATCTGAGGGTCGCAATCCCACCATTCGTTGGTAAAAGAGTAGCCCAAGAGTTGGCGGTGGGTGGTGATGACTAGCTGCCTTTCCTCTAGCCTTACACTGCTAAATTAGGGACGGCTAGCGCAAATAGCCCTCGTGTAACTTTGCACGAAATTCAAAACAAACAAACATCCAGCCCCACATCTCAAATGAGGAGTGGGCCCAACTGAGGTAATTCTCCATATCATCTTGGAACTATGGAAATAAAGGTTCTCCCACGCTCCACTAAACGTACAGGAGGGGAAGGAATATACATAGGGGAGAATTCCAGTGTGTATACTGTCATCAGGCACAATCATCTGAAGTTGGGTTCCCAAAGAGAGACAATATAAGTACAGGACTACACCTGGTGCAGAAATAACCACGTCAATTCAATATACTGTGAAAGCATTCTTGCAGAAAACCCCATCTCAATGGTGAGCACTGAGGATGGGTTCAACACTTTCTGTACTCTCTTAATTTAAGTAGATTTCAGGTAAGTATCCACTCTGAAGCTTATTTCGCCCCCTGCCCAAGTAGATCAGTGGTAACTCCGAAGGACTTAAAACACTAAAAAACGGGTTTCAATATTCGTGGGTGGCACAGCATAAATAGGCCATTGTGTAACTTTGAGCTTAGCAACAAACAAACAAATAATCAGTGCAGTGAAATGTTGCTACACGTACGAGCCGTTGCGCATGGGCGACAGCTTAGCACCCATATATTTGGTTTACTATGGAATATCGACCATTCGAAACTTGTAACTGGAGTATTTATGTCACAACCTATAACGGGGAAAATACAACTGAAAAGTTTTGAGTCAAAGAATAGAACATTTCAAAAGAAGAGCCTTCAAACACTTAGTCATGAAATTTTTAGCACTGACAATAAAGGGTGTTTTATGTAATTTGTAAATGAAAAACAACGTTGGTGTTAAATTACAAGATTTTACAGAATATACACCAAAGTTTGATAAAACAGTAAAGTGTTGCTGTAGGATACTTTCTATATCTGTTGTAACAATTACATATCTCTTTATGATAATGTTTTAGTGTTTTAAAACTAAATTATATGTTTTTATATAAAATTGTAATAGAAAAATTTTACAAATGAAAACGAAATTGTTAGTTGGTTTATCTACAGGAATGATATCTCCTATGTTCAGAATCGAAACATTCAAGAACTTCTTAATCGTAACATGTTCACTGTTGTTAATGGTGATTTTTTTTTCTTTAATTATGGTACGAGATTATATGAATTAAATCTTCAACTCTGTTTACTTACTTGTAAACACGACTATTTTTAAGTTTTGTTTTTATTACATTTATGTAAAACTTTATTGAGTGAATTATTAATTTCTTGTTTAGTGTGTGTCCAATTAATTTTAGTACATTCCTGGAATTATTACATTTGCTCATTAATAGTCACAAACCTCATTAATTGCGATGTAAAGGTTACCGTTGAATTAACAATAGAATAAATCTGAGAAGATAAAATGTCGAGTAACTTCTCATTGGCTATCTAACACATATTTAAAATCAAAAGTTCTAATGACAAGAGTTCTTTTGTACTCCACTTCATTGTATTAAAGCTTATACAGTGTTGCTACATTTCTTTTAAAAATATATTATTTTGTATATGTTTGCGTTCTTACAACGCCAAAATCCAGGATTCGATTCCCCGCGGAGGTTTGTTTGTTTTGTTTTTTGGAATCTCGCGCAAAGCTACACGAGG
>NW_013665692.1:387207-392104 GCF_000517525.1 Limulus polyphemus | reverse complement strand
GGCGAGCATGTTTGGTGGGATGCGGATTCGAACCCGCGACCCTCAGATTGTGAGTCGAGCGCCTTATCCACCTGGCCATGCCGGGCACCCCCGCGGAGGACACAGCAGATAGCCCAATGTGGCTTTGTGCTAAGAAACAAAAACAAACAGTCTTTCGCATATTAAAAAGTTTGCTTCAAAAGACACATTAACTACAAAATAATGATAAGAGCCGGGCGGGGCCCAAAAGTTAGTTTCCCTGGAATGTGAAATTTGAGAATTTACGATGCGCGGCTATTTTGCCGCAAAAAAGTGCTCTCTTCCTTGGGGCGTGGGTGTGCTATAAGATTGATGGTCAAATCCCACTATCCGATCAGACAAGAGAGCCCAAAAGTTCGCAGTGAGTGAAATTGACTACCTGCCTTCTCTTTAGTCTATCAGCTCAAAATTAAAAATGGTCATATGCAGATAACCTTTGTGTAACTTTGCGCGAAGACCTGAAACAAACAAACAACAATGATAAAAACTAGAAAACAAACAAAATTAATTGTTATTAAGCTTATATATTTAACAAATTACACCAATATACTTTGTTCGTTGAATTTCGCGCAAAGCTACACGAGGGCTATCTGCTCTAGCCATCCCTAATTTAGCAGTGAAAGACTAAATGGGAGACAGCTAGTCATCACCACCCACCGTCAAATCTTGGGCTACTCTTTTTACTAAAGAAATAGTGGAATTGATCGTCACATTGTAACGCACCACGGCTGAAAGGGCGAGCATGTTTGAAGAGAAGAGGGATTCGAACCCTCGACCCTCAAATTGCGAGTCCAGCGCCCTAACCATCTGGCCATGCCAGGCCCTAATATAGAGGAAATAGAGGAAAACCGTTTATAATAATATGAAATAAACTCGCAAAAACACAACATAATTATTAAAACAAAATTCATTCGAAAACTTGGATTAAACATAAAGAATTTACTAAATAAACCTTTCACAAATGGAAACTACAATAATGGATCTATCTAACAAATTAATTGTTGAAATTATTATATACATGAATGAAACAGATAGAAATTTAAAAACAAGATTTAATGATCACTTAAACGGATCATCACATAAAAAAATTTGAATATAAAATAAACTACGAAAACAAAAATATCGGGTAAAGAATAAGACGTAAACAAAATAAAAATTAAAGAAGCATTATTAATAAAGATACACAAATCTAATATAAATATTTATAAAGGATATCACCTTACATTTATTTCAGTATTGGTACCTTTACGTATTTTTATTGCACTTTTAATGTTTATTATGTTAAGAAAAAGATGGAAGCACAAGTTCCTATCCCAGCTAGCTTTACATAAATCAACTTTACTTTTTTCGTATATTTCTTTGTCGTGGTTTAAAAACTGTTTAGTTTAGATATAATTGATTGATTGATTTTGTGTGTGAATATTTTATTATTGTTTAGTTTTTAGAAGCAGACGATTGTAGGAAGTTGTGTTTATAATTCATTGATGTTGAGACTATCGAACGTCGCGTGCAATACACTGACTTCGAGAATATAGAGATTTCTAAAATGCTAGCAGACGATTAAGTGATAAACATATAAATGGTGAGAGACAAGCAGAAACATGAGACAGACAATAGCAGAAGACACTAAAGTTACAGGCAAAGAAAAGTTCCGCGTGAACTTAACTACCGTAGAAGTGATAGGCCTAACGTTTAATATATTAGAGTAAGACTAACAGTAGAAAAGGAGATAGGAAAAATAATTTATTCCGTCAAAGCGTGGTTCTGAAATAATTGAACCAGCCTGAGTGTACTTTGAGAAAAGAGACAGAGGATATTTTGAAGAAAAAAGACCAAACGATTACGGTAACTCGCGCGACAATTGCAAGTGAATCACACACAGAATACTAGTGCGATAGTAATAGAGAAGATAGTTCGGCTTGTCAACTGAAATTCTAAATTAAATGAATAGGCCTAAGTGGACTTTTGACAAGAAGAAGAGAACTATCATATGCCTGTAGTCTCTATAGTGTGAAGAATTTGATGTATATACGTTTAACGTGTTCCGAATATATATATTATTTTGAAAACAAGTGAAGTGCTTGCTGTTCATATATCGTTGAATTTATCGTCAACAAGTCACAGACACCTTCCGTAGAAGAATCCTAAGCTCAACAACAACACAGTATATATTTATACTAGTAACAAGTATAAGTTAAAGCCTTCTATTTTGACAATTGGCGAAAAATTACATTTAAATTCTGGCATTCTTCTTTTACACTATTTGGTGTTAATTTATAACATCTTATTTTGTTACAAACAACAATACTTTACACACTGTATGCTACTAATTTTATGGCTAATTTTCGTCACTTTCTAAAAAAATAGAAATAAAACAATAATGAAGTCACAAACTAACTAGAACACAAAACATCCAAATATTTTCAGAACAATATATTTTAGATATATTTAAGTTCCACATAACAGTCTGCAAATGCGCCTGATTTCATCCTTTTACTCATAAAAACAAACACACATATAATAAAACCTGGATACAGCTGTAGCACTTAAATACTTATACTGTAGCTACAAATCACTTTGCTTAAATTATCCGCTCTCAAAACAAAATAATAAAACTATGAAAATAAAGAGAAACTGAGGAGAAGGTAGAACAAGTTAATACAACTTTAATATGAAAGTTTATTTTATACTTTTCTTCAAATGAAACTGTCTATGATGGATGTCCAACTCTTAAAATAGCTTTACATGTTTAATTAATTATTTTCGAAATGAAACATTTGAGCCGCTGGTTCATCCTAAAGTTCCATAACGTTTGTATAGGTCTGAAACTTTAGATAAATCTAAGTTAACATGACACATACACCATCAGAGAGTGACGAAAAACTATTAACTAATAGTTCGATACTTCAACAATAAGCCCCAGTGGCACAGCAGTATGTCTGCAAACTTACAACGCTAGAACCCGGGTTTCGATATCCGTGTTGGGCAGAGCCCAACTAGCCCATTGTGTAGCTTTGTACAAACAAATAAACAGACTTCAACAATAACTGAAAGTCGTCACATGCAGGCGAAGTTATTTAGTTAATAAAATAGATACTAATAGAATCGTGAATTTCATAGAATTCTATGCTAACCTGGTTAATTATATATAACAACTAGCTGGAGTACCCGTCCGTTGTACAGGTGAAATAAAAACTCGTTTGTAACAAAGGATAGGAAATTGTACTTCTATTTTTTTCCTTAACATAATATACATTAAAATGCAAGGAAAATACATAAAGATGCCAGTACTGAAAAGAAAAGCATACTGTTTTCAAGAATTCTATCAATATGCACTTAGATAAGGGTATCAACCCCTCTCATGACCTTCCTCATGTCACCTGTATCACTGTGTCATGATGTGCTGATTTAGTAGTTTTTTTTCGAAATTAGATGGGGGGTCCACCATCACCACCACCCCATGGCCTTCCTTATATCATCCTGTATCACTGTGTCAAGTTGGTTGCTGATTGAAATGTGGAAACGTATAAGGAACAGATACACAAACATATTGACGTTTATTTATATAGAAGATGGGAGTCCAACTCCCAACCCCTTAATGACCTTCCTATATCACTGTGTCAAGTTTGGTGCTGATTCATCAGTAAATGTGGAAACGTACAAGGAACAGATGGCTGAAAGGTGCAAACAAACAGACACAAACTTAACTATAGATATTAGATTACGTAGCAGATTAAATCCAAAAATTTTTTTTTTCTATTGTTAGAATTTTTACGCAAAATTATACAGGAGCAATCAGCACGTAGCCATTCTACTTTTGAACCAATAGAATATAGAGGGAGCAGCTACTCCATAGTATCCACCGCCAACTCTTGGGATACCTTGTATAACTAAATAGTTGGATTTAACTGTTACTTTTATAGGGCACAAACGACCCCAAGGTACGGAGCGCATTGTTGTGGGAAAGAGCTGCAGACCATGAACCTAAGAATTCATAATCCAGGCATGCTAACCATTATGTAACGTTCGGCCCTCCATAATAAGCATGTGAAGAGTTTGGTCTAACGTAAAGTACGGCGTTTAGTAACAGGTGAGAATACACAGACACAAAAGTCAGTGGCAAAAAGCCATCCACGGGCCCCAGGCAACTTTACGCAACATTATCAGAAAGATGCTCTCACAATATAGCTAGGAAAAGAAGACCAACCACAAAAAACTGTATGAACGACACCCAGACAGAAGAATAGTATCAGTACGTGGTGATACTCGACTAAACGTATACGTATCTTGAGAGCTTGATAGTTTCGTGATATTTTTTTACTGGTTGATGGGTGAAAGAATTTCCAAAATTGGTACATGACAAACATTTTTTTAAAAGTCATTATCATCGCTGGATACTGCCCCAAGGACAAGTTATCAAAAATGTTAATATAGAAGCTAAAGTGAACTCTACTTACTATTAGACAAATGTTTTGGTTCCTTTATACCACACAGAAATTTCGCCTTTGTACGAGAACGTGGCGAACAATTTGAATAATTAGTTAGAGTTTATTGGCGTACAGCCACATGATCTCTCAGGGCCAAACAATACTTGATTTATTTAGGAATGTGTACTTGTGTATGGGTTTTATGAAAACAATTACTACAAATATAAGAACGAAAAATTAACAACAGTATAAAGTAAAAATACAAAGTGACTTTTTTTTGTCAAACAAGTATAAACATTAAATTGAGTTAACAGGACCAACAGCCTGGAAACTAAAAATACGATTGATCTTCATAGTTCTATACCAAGAACTATTTTTCTATTCTTCTTAGTTCCTGTCGTTCCTAGTGGAACATAGGGCTACAACAACACTTCGCCGACGGAAGTGTTGTT
>NW_013665692.1:346770-386207 GCF_000517525.1 Limulus polyphemus | reverse complement strand
GTCAAACAAGTATAAACATTAAATTGAGTTAACAGGACCAACAGCCTGGAAACTAAAAATACGATTGATCTTCATAGTTCTATACCAAGAACTATTTTTCTATTCTTCTTAGTTCCTGTCGTTCCTAGTGGAACATAGGGCTACAACAACACTTCGCCGACGGAAGTGTTGTTGCAGTTTCTTTAGCAGAGTGATATTGGGGTGGAGTTGTTTGGTGCGACAAGGACGCGAACCCGCGAATTACGAGTCGAATGACTTATCCACCGGGCCATGCCGGGCTCATACCAAGAGTTAGGTTATATCTAAAATGACCAATGTTACTGAGCGACGACACGAAAGAGAAATGTGGACAACTGCGACTTCAGTGTCACAAAGCTCACACATTAGTGAGACATATGTTGTAAACACAGACTAGACTTTTACATGTGCAAAGGACATCAAATATGATGAAAACATGATAGGGATCTTTTGCTGAAGGACAAAAATCCATGGATTTGCAGTATCTGGTCTTTACACATTTCGTCATAAACCCATCAAACTACAAATGCCCTGAATAAGCGCCTCTCATAATAGTTCTACTTTGGTAATAAATAGTTTGATTGTATCTTTAAATGACAGCGCATGAAATTCTGTGTTTCTAGATTGAAGTATTGATATACCAACTAGTCATGGTAGTTTTTAACTCACATATAAGGCCCGGCATGGCCATTGTTAGGGCACTCGACTCGCAATCTGCAGGTCGCGGGTTCGAATCCCCGTCGCACCAAAACATGCTCACCCGCCAGTCCTACTCCCAGATACTCATCTCCAAAAGACTTTGGAGGTGTGAGAAACACCATACGAAACTACTAACTCATATATATATATATATATATATATATCTGGAAAGTGTATACAGTAAGGCGGACTACACAAGCTACCTATGTCATCTGGTAGAACAGACAGTTGAAGATATTAGAGAATGTGAGAATGCAGGTACAAGGCCTACATTTTAGCAAATCTTTCAGTTTTAAGTAATGAGACTGTTACAACCTCACTGAAGTTACTAAAGAGCAATTCCCGACAGACGATCGTATTTCCAACAACTACACTATGAACACGTCTCACATTGCTGTTAGCAACGCCAGTAGTAGATACATCTGTGTATATCTTAAATTGCATGTTCCAGATTGTTGATGAAACCCCATTTTGACAAGCAATTAGAGTGGCTAGTAAGGCCTTTATGACTAAATTTGTGCCACAGTACCTTGGGTTCCAACACATATCGAGAAAGATGGTTTTACTTCAAAGTATACAAACCCACTCGCCTATAAGCTGCTTGTAGGACGATACTCAGGGTACAACTGTCCTCATTTTGAATGTAGTATATGATACAGAGAAGAGCACTTATTGTAGTTTCCAAAGTAAACGCAGACATTCGTTGAAGTCATCACAGGTCATAAGTATAGATGCCAAGGTCTTCAGCATCTTGGAACCCTACGTTGGTAATGACAAGAACAGTGACCCCTCTATCCTAAAAGTGAGATGTTATCAATTACAGGACGACATCAAAGAAAGTGTTTCAAAAATGAAACTTGTTGTTTATAGGGTTTTTACGTAGCAAAGATTTATTACAGAATATAGTTTTAGAATTCAAATGTCATTAGATTACCTATTAAAAGTGTAACTCAGTATTAAATACTATTCCACAATAATTACCAAAGTCATGTGAGTTTTTTTTAGTTTGTAAACGAGAGGATTATACAATGAAGAGCGTTGGATAAAGTCATGCCTAACTCACAAATATATTATGTTGGAGATAGTATGAAATTTCATGGATGTTTATATGAACAGGTATTCCCTGTTTCAGTCTCCTTGACTTCTAAACAAACATGTTTAAAACATTTACGCCACCTAAACTTTGTGTAAGGACTTTTTGCGCATTCTACGATTCATTTTAGCCACCAATGGCCAACATTGTGTCCTTTTTCTCCGAGTTAAAAGTGCTGGATGAGAAAGGTGACCAAGAGAAGCTCGTGTCACATTGTGATACATACGTCTTCTGCTGCACTGCTTGATTTGTATACATTTTCTGAGGACTATCCTCATGATTTAACCATGTCATGTATTGGCCCAAACAAATGAAGTCGCATATACAGGAACATTTCTCAGACATTTCCATGTACATACAGCTGCATCACAAGTATAACAATGTCTGCTGCAATCAAATATCCAATCATAGCTTATGACTTAAACAGGTTAACTCCATCTAGATCTTCTATGATCTGGCCACCTGTGCTTCTCATGAACAAATTGAATGTTGTGCTCACATAGCATGTTTTGTATGGTACCTAGACTTCCACCAACATTAGGATACATCTACTCCTTCCTACCATAAACAAGCAGCATGTACTTACATAACTGATCGGGTTTGAGATTCTATTAATCTATCATATTTCACTAAATTTGAACCCATTTTTCATCTAAATTTGATATGGGTCATTTTATTCCATTATTGATATCCCTCATCAACGTTTTATTTTAAAGGATAATCAAACACTACAAATATAGATTTCAGGAGAAATTGAATACATCTACAAAAGAATGATAAAATTTTGACTTTTACTGTGACTGTTTGCGAAAATATTTACCGCAAATATCGAGTTATTTCTGCCACAGTGCATTAGAAACGTATTAAATAGTCGTTTGATGTGCTTTGTATAAGCAAAATACTTTGAAGAACGATACTTCAAATGAAACATTATATTATAATGAAGCGATGTTTTTAAATTATCGTTTGAAGAACAATTAATGCAATTCAAGTTTTGTATTTTGATTTGGAAAATAGTAATTTATAAGTTTCTTACTAATATAAGTAGCCATTTTTTGAAATATCTTTTTAATACATGTTATGATAAAATATAGATTTGTCTGAAAGCACAGAAAATGCCTGGTAATGCAAAACTTACATTAATCCTTGCTTATTCAGTGAACTGTCTGGTCTAAGCACCATCTAGTGAGAATGAAATGGTATCGTTATTTCTGGATGTATACTAAAATCTCACAATGATTACTGTTGCGAAGTTAAAAACCACAAACGTTCACAAATTCTAGTTTATATCTTTCGGCAACGAAGAACGCTGCTCTCCTTCACGTATGATTTAACTTCTAAATCTAAAACAAGCCTCGTATTGACTTTTATCGTCAACCGTGCACTGAGAAGTTGCTTAGCCTAATATATGTTAAACTGCTTTGTGATAAGTGATAGTAATAATAATCCATTAACATAAAGAGAATTGGGTAGTAGTGGTATTATACAACTTTTCAATTATAATTTTATACTACAATTCAAATACTTACAAACTTTATAGGATAGATTAACACCAACTATTTTAATCAATATCAATTATTATTCAAAGGTCTAATGAAAATAAGAAATTAAATCCGCAGAATCACAACTTCGCAAAAAATACCACAGAAAAATACTTAAAAATGGCAGATAAATCTCAAAATTAACGACGATTAAAAACCTATTAAAAATAAACAGATACACACTTACCTACAGCTAACTCGTAGGCTCCTTCGAATGGAAAATGTCCTTGATCTTAGCCGTTTAAAACGCCCTCTATATCACATAATTTACAAATATATATATATATATAACCCGCTGTTAAGTAAAATAATTTTCAGGTAGTGGTGATAAGCACAGTAAGTTTTGTCAGAATAAAACATATATAGATACTCCTGTAAACCGCATAGTGGCTGCATGGATTATTGGGTAAGGTGTAATTTTGTTTAGTATTCAAATTTTGATAAACGATGTTCATCGTTTTTTAGTTGCTATTTCAATTTATCCTTTCAAAACTAATGTAATATGTGAAATGAAGCATACTCATGTAATTACCCAAATAACACAGTTTAGTTATGTTTATTTTGAGTATTCGTACAAAGCTACAAGAGGGCGGCTATCTGTGCTAATCGTCCCTAATTTTAGATTGACAAAATAGAAGGAAAGTAACTATTTAACAGCACCCACCGCCAACTCTTAGGCTACGCTAGTCGAATAGCGCTATTTGAAGTCATTCTTATAACTCATCTACGGCACCAAATTGCGGAGCACGAACTTTTTTCCATTTAAAGTAATATAGACCCTCGAATCCCCAGTTCAACATGTTAACCATTTAGCCACGCCCGGCCCAAACCAAATAACTTAGAAAATAGCATTTAATATTCTTGATGAATAAAAGAAATCACAATTAATTAATAATTCATTGGTTTTGTTGTTTTATCCAATGATTAACAATTATATTGTGTTAATAATTTATATTACTATAGTAATACGCTCTTATCATTAAGCTAGACATTACTTCACAAACCGAATATTAGATAAGATGTATTTAACAAGTTATTAAAATGAAAGCCAGTGTGTGACAGTTCGATTGTATAAGACAGACATTTTGAATGTTTTTAAAAATCAGAAATCTAAACTTGTGTTTGTTTCATTTCTAAATTTGAAGTAGTAAGGCTCATATTTACGTTAATTTACTTTATTCTAGTAAACAGAAACCTCTTTATCAGGTGATTATCAATATACTTAATAATCACATTATCAAGTACATTGTATGAAATTGGAAAGTATGTTACCTTTAAAAATTTTATTGTTTGTTTGTTTTTAATAATGCACAAAGCTACACAAGGGCTATCTGTGCTCTGCCCACCACGAGTATCGAAACCCGGTTTCTAGCGTTGTAAGTCCGCATACATGCCGCTGTGCCACTGGGGGGAGCTACACAATAGACTATCTGTTCTGTTCCCACCACGGGACGTGTGAGAAAGAGCCGGAAGTTACAGAGACAACGAATAACACTCATTTTGAACTGAGCTATGAGGGATGGGCTCTGGAAATGAAAGTGGCCCGATGAAGGGAAGGAGGGCATATTTTTATTGATCACTTTTCTTTCTCATCTGGTGTGGTATGATTTCATGAATATACATTATTTACAATTAAAATAAAGTAGCTAACACACTCATCTAAGTAGACGTAGATTTAATATTAATTCTTCGATTCATGGCCCTAGCCCTGAGGTTAGTATGCGTAGCGAAGTTTGGGTGAGATGAGGAAACAATCCGCTTACAGTAGTCGCTAGATGCTCTCAATCCAACATTTATTACTGCACCTAGTGTTCATAATTGTTTTGGAGTTGCCATTTTTAGAGATGAATAACGGCGAAATACGAGTTCTTTTTTGAAACATTTTATAGCAGATTTTTACATTAATTAAATATTAGAAAGAACTATGTTTTAAACTTTGGACAAGTGTTTATCGGTTGTACATAGTAAAACTTTCTGCAATAGAATGTACAGATTGCAAAAGTTGATATACTGGTGAAACAAATACACAACTTTCTACCAGTTTGCGTTAATACTTAAATCCTCATCTCATGTTTTTGAACACATATCTATTAACAGTCATTGTTTTAATTCTTCTCAGGTAAAAATCCTCAGCAGAGAAGACAACATTAATAGACTAAAATTAAAGAAGTCCTATTAATAAAAAACATGACTATTCTTAACAAATACAAAGGTGTTCATATATATCTTTTTAATCATTCCCTTCTCTCTCGTATATAGAATGAATTTCAATACTTAGACTCAAGCCTAAAAGTTTTCTTTATTATACCTAAACTTGACAGTTCATTATAACTTATTTTATTGTTGCAATTGCTTAGTCATACGCTTGTAGATTACTATTGTTAGAAATTCTCACGTGATCATTATTATTTAATTAAATTCAGTTAGCCTCAGTTATTGTATCCCACCTGATGATACCAGGTAAACCTGGTGAAATGTTGTGAATAAAATAAACAAAAGTTTTACTGAGTACAACCAATAAAAACTTGTGTGAGATTTTTTACATTTTTTACAATCAACCTTTACAAAAGTGTGCACACTGAACTTCTTTCTTCACTTTCATACTACTTAGAAAAGAATCGTTACATCAACCTATTTATTTATAAGTAGGCAAAGCTGATGAATGAAATTTTTGCAGGCCTGTTATAGGTGTACATAATTTTCAGGATAACATTTATGTTTCTAACTTTGAAGAAGAGTAAATAAGAATGCATACTTTAATGAGCAAACAACGTAAACAGAAAAAAATATAGTAATTTTATTCCTTCTTTTCTTTTCTTTTTTATTTTATAAGTCTCTTTAATAACTTAAAGTCTCTGTCATTTTTAAACCGTTTATTCGAAAAAAGAATTCGCAAGATTCCGAGCTCAAAACTGTTTGACGTTTTAATATAGTTATCTCAATTTTCTCATTATGTTTTAATTGCTTGAAATCAGATACTGGATCTAATTTTAGGGTCTCTCAGCGAAAACTTTTTATTGTTAGACCATTATCTACCAATAGGGAGTTTCTCTTATTCTTGATTATTTTCTTACAATAATGCTAGTCAGCATACGTGTATACAATATCTATTAGACTAAGCTAACATACCAGCATTGTCGATTCAATGTCATTGCTGTTGCTCTTTGTAAATTTAAGTTACCACCCATAGTCAAATATATATGTAACACATCAGAATCAAATAAATCAATTACAGAACAGTCCAACTAACAAGCCATTTTATACAACATTCTAGCCATTTCTTAATTTATGTAGAATTTCTCCGGATAAATACTTGGAACCAGTTTTTGTTTTTAAACGTAAAGGTGGAATCACTGCTCTCTGGTTGTTGATTTTTAACCTAAAAGCAAAAACTGTAACTAATTTTAAAACTGCATTGCCATTTGATATTTTACTATACATAATTCCCTCTAGGCCTAATCAAAATAGTAACCTCAATAACATATAAATTATCACCTTCCAAAACTCCCCACTCCTGTCAAAAAGCATTTTGTGCTTTTTTTTTCCCCTAGAAATTAAACACTATAAGAACAGTATTCCAGGTCCCATTACTACCATTGGAACTACTTCCTCCATCATCAAACATGCTCAGTCTGGTGTCCATGGTTATGCATTGTTGTCTAACACTGTAATTTCCATTATCACGAGCTTTTGGAAAGGACAGCAAGATTTACCTCAACCCACATATCTTGAAAAACTTGCTTTCAGACCCTCATTGTGAGTGAACGTTAGCTTTTAAGACCACGTTTAAGTCGACCAAAGTCATAAAGGTCTCTTGAAAATGCAATGGTGGCCTTGAGAAGTCTGTGATTGATAAGGTTGTTGTAATTTCAGTTATTTTCTCTTAAACACGAGCCAATTGTAGCCTTATGACTAGCATCTCAGGTTGCTTATCGAAAGATCCAAGGTTCGAACTGCAATATGCTACAGAATACGCTTCACGTTTTCGGCCGTGGAAATGTTATAGCTCTGACTCTTAATCTTGCTATTCAATTAAAAGTAGAGGAATAGGCAACATGTGTTGCTGACTGGTTGCTTTTCCTTTGGTCAGAATTTATAGCTCAGAAATGGCTATGAACCATGGGTTGCATAAGTTGCCAAATATGATGAAAACACCAAAAACCAAAATCTCATGAAAACAGCCATTGTTTTCTAGGTCTAGCTGTGAGCCTTTGTCAAATTGTTATTTGTTATCTTGTTAGTAGTATGAATAAATATACTCAGCACCATCATAATAGTGTTTTGGTCGAAAACATTTCCTTCCTAACAACACTCCACTTTGCAGCTGATGAAGTTACTCCAGATTGAATGACTTGGGATGTGTCTTGTTGTCTAAGATATTGTGTATTGGGCTGTGCGCGTTCTTCCCTTCCAAGGATAACATTAAAGGCTCCTTTTTTTTTCTTCTTCTTCTTCTTTTTTTTTCAAATGTTTGACTCTGCATCGTTCAATAAGTTTACTATAGTAACATCATTCTTCGGAAAACATTTTAACATAGTATGTGGTAATACTGGGCATCAGATAGCCGAAAATTCACAGTAAATCAAATACAGAGATTCACTGCGATATATTAAAACAATAATAGAGCATTACCACGTCGTTACAGTCTATGTCACCATGTCCGCCTGTTCTCTTTCTGACGATAGTGCATCTTGACAATAGTTCTACAGCATGATTTTCATTGCAAAAAAGGTACTTTTTAAGACTGCCATGTCCAAAACACAGCACTCCTCCCTGCACATTTTTCATAAATCATCTTGTGTATGAGAATGCCAGTTACCTAGCGCCCGTTTCAATACTCCTATTGTACGAAAATCCATAGTCTGTGAACTTGACCACTACGTATTCATATGAGTAGCATCAATACCCATTCATTCTCCAGCTGCTTAAGACGTATATACGACATTTTAATAGAAGATATGACTGGAAGCCATATCTTTGTTAACCCACACCCTGATTGTAGGCAATTTAGGAAAAGAAACAACTTTCCTGAACACGTTATGGAAATAACTTATGTACACGTGACTTGTGTCGCTTTTCCTGTCGGAAGTTCTTCTTGATCATGTTGTGTGTTGTTGCTTGAAGCACGTGGATTGCTTTTGTCACTGATTTTTGCTTACTTTCCTGCAACGGTTGTGGTATGACATGTTATAGGTCTCTTTCAGAATAGTCCTGTATTCCCATTGATCCACATTCTTTTGTTTTCTAAAAATCATTATGTACAAAATATAGCTCCTGTCTTGTAAATTCTCATTCCTGATCTAAATATATACTTATGACCTGGATGAATGAGTGTGTTTCTTCGGAAACATATCCTTTCCATAAACAATCGATTTTCAGTGGCATCACGCAATCTATATTAGGCCAAACAATGTCAAAATGCAGTGTTCTCATTCACGCTGCTATTCCGCGACTTTATATCGGGTGTGGTTATCAGATGACTTGCTGATTAACATATTCAATACTATTTTAATATAATGCACTCAACCCTTTGCATATAGGCGCTAAACAGATACATGAAACCATGGCTTGCATTCTGTGATGACACTTATTTGTAATAAAGTTGGTCTACAGAAATCAAGTTCACGAAGAATATAAAGAAATCAGAGTTATAGAAAAATCAAATCTGTATGTGATTTTGATCTCAAGTAAAACTAAATCGGGGAGTTAAAAGGCTAATAAGGTATTTAAATTAAGATGTTAATCGAAAAAAAGTCACGTTCATACTACTACAATCAAATGTATTTGCAAAAGTTGTTTAAATTTAGCTTTATGATAGAAAATATCAGAAACTTTAAAGGACTTTCTTTACAAAAGATTAAGAAAGCATGCATAGTGTGGTAGAGATTAGATTAGGTGTATGATCGGATGGAGTATTTGTTTGTTTTGAATTAAACGCAAAGCTACTAGAGGGCTATCCGCACTAATCGTCCCTTATTTTAGAGAAACGGACAAGAGGGAAGACAGCTAGTTGAAACCGTCTACCACCAACTCTTGGGCTACTGTTTACCAACTAATAGTGGTATTGGCTGTCACATTATAACTCCCTCACGGCTGAAAGGACGAGCATGTTCGGTGATGAAATTCGCAGGTTGTGAATCGAGTGCTCTAAACACCAAACCATGCCAGACCCAGGTGGAGTAAAACTGTTTGTATGCTTTGATAAAGGTGAATATAAAAGGCGAAAATTGTGCTGTAAAACACGTGAAAATCAGTGAACGCTTGGGTCAGATTAAAACTGAGTTTATGGTACATAGAGTTGAAATGAAATATTTGCTCAGAATGAGTAAAATTCTCTTGGTTGTAAAATATCATCTGAAAATTTTTTGGGGAGGTAGAAAAAATGTTAATTATTGGAGAACTCCAGTCGTTCCTAATTTTAAACTGATAAAATTTGTTTATTTATTTATTTTGTTTGTTTGAATTTCACACGATTGGTTTGGTTTGTTTTGAATTTCGCGCAAAGCTATACGAGGCTATCTGCGCTAGCTGTCCCTAATTTTGCAGTGAAAGGCTAGTGGGAAGGCAGCTAGTCATCATCACCCACCGCCAACTCTTGGGCTACTCTTTTACCAACGAATAGTGGGATTGACCATCACTTTGTAACGCCCTCACGGCTGAAAGGGCGAGCATTTTTGGTTGAACGAATTTCACACAAAGCTACTCGAGGTCTATCTGCACTAACCATCCATGATTTAGCTGTGATAGACTAGAGGTAAGATAGCTAGTAAACACCAACCACTGACAACTCCTGGGCTTTTTTTACCAAAGAACAGTGACATTGGGTTGACTGTCATATTAAAACGCCCCCACGGATGAAAAGGCGAGTATTTTTGGTGACGGGATTCAAACCCGCGACCCGCAGATTGCGAGTCGAACGCCCTAAACATCAGACCATGCCAGGCCAATCTAAAGGAAAGGCAACTAGTCAACAGCACCCACTACCAACTGTTGGGCTAGTCTAATTACATCATAACCTACTCATGGCCCCAAATGTTGTGAGTGCGATTTGTGTGTGTTTACAGTAATGAGAGCGATTCATGAACCCTCCGATCTACAGCGCGGCATGCTATGGGCCACGACCGGGCAATTTGATGTATAATATAAATGGGATAATACTTCGATATATTTAGCTTATAATGTTTACATCTATAATACTGTTACTAAGTAACCAACTTACTTAAAGTTTAAAAGCTTGGATTAAATTATTATTCACTGTAAACTTTGTCCTTTCAACGGTAATGGTTTCCCCAGCTTTTCAATAGGTTATTTAAAAAAAAAATGTATTGTCTTTTTAAAGATACAGCTCATTTCACCACGTAAATTTTCCACAGAAAGACTCAAATGAGGACATTATAGTAATACATAAAGTTTAATCAAATATTCCCTTTTAATCAGTTACATGTAAACTGTTTAAATGAGTTGACATACTTTGGAGATACATACTAAATTTAATGTTTTCATTTCTTAGCTTTAATTTTAGTTATTGTTACATAACATGAAACGTGATTTATTTAATATGTCCTTGAAACATTAGATGAATAAAGCTCCATTATTTTTATAACAGAAGAATTGATTTTCTTCATCTACCAAATTGGGTCAACTTTAAATGCCAAGACAACCATTAAAACATCGCTTAAAAATAAATTGGTTTAGTTATGTCTTAAACTAACTAGGAGAGTAACTCCCGGTTCGAGACATAAAACTCGGTATACCAGGTAAAAAACTCAAACTTGAAAATCCTATTTGGACTTTTAAGTAGCTTTTATGCATATTAGATAACTTTTTCATCAGAGCAGATAAAAGAAAATTATTTAAATACACCAAAATTAAGTAGAATGTAATACCCTTTCTACGAGTTAAAGTAAAATATAAATGATAAAATCTCCTTCAAAAACAGGCAGAATAGATAGCTGGTGCATATAAGCATGACCTATAGCAAGTTGAATCAAAGATGGACAACGTTTCTAGTTTTGAAGACAGAACTTTGATATTAAAAATATTAAACGACGTATGAAACCTCACTCATCTTTGGTTTACACAAGGCTAGTATTGAATCAATCCCAACCCAAGATAGCTAAACACACACATCTGCAAATATGACATATTACTATACTAGTGGTTGCAAAGCGAAACATTTTGGAACATTCTTTAGAGAAGTGTGGTTGAAGTAGTTTTTATCACATTAAAAGTAATGATTAACGTAGTCTCTGTATAAGAGAAAATCTGGATATCCATCCAAGAATTAAGGCTACGTTTTAATTCATCAGATCACCTGAGTTTTTTGTGAGATCTAGTATAATTGGTATATGATGGTGTAGAGACAAAGCTAGTTCTACGCTAGGATGAAAAGAAATAAAGTACATAATGAGTTTATTCTGTGTGGCCACCGATAAACATGAGGATATGCTGGGATGAGGTAAAACTGATTGTTTCATATTAATTTGGGTGTAGCTTAGGTTAGGAAAAGTTGGGGTATGTTGTGGCGCTAATATAATATTGGGTAGACGGTGGGGAGATAGAGCTGAGTAAATGTGAGTTTGTGATATATTTATGCTAATATATGGTTTAAACTATGTGTCTGAGAAAATACGGTAAAATTGAGAGTGATTAAACCTGGTTTTATGATATGGGAAGTAAACCTAAGTATATGATAAGGTAGGGATAAAAATGAGTATATAATATATGGCGAGAATAATCTCAACCCAAGCAAGAACGGAGATAAACACAGTATACATTGGTTTGTTTGTTTGTTTGTAATTAAGCACAAAGCTACACAATGGGCTATCTGTGCTCTGCCCACCACGGGTATCAAAACCCGGATTCTAGCGTTGTAAGTCCGCAGAAATACCACTGTGCCACTGGGGGGTAATATACATTAGAGTGGAATTAAAATTCCCTGGAGACCATACAAGACTGAGTGAAAGTGTTCTATGATGGCAGGCAATAAACGTTCGGGTGGCTACGGTGAGTAAAAACAATATGAATTAGAGTTACGTAGTATTTGTCTTTCTTTTTTAGTTTAAAACAACGACTAATAATATATTCTTTAAAATGTGTATGTTACAATACTTATAACCAATTTCATATAATTATTTTAGTATAAAAAACTATAATTTTTCCACTTGTATGTTAATATGTTCTTTGGGTGTTTATTTATACATATTTTTGTAAAAGGCAAATGATTCATAAAATAGTCTGATAATTTTTTACTCGAATTTAATTAGATTATAGTTTCTGTTAAACAGCTTTGATAAAAAAAATTGAATTGACTAGGAAGATTCTCTAGTTTAATCCACATCTACGTCAGACCCACATGCGTGTTTCTTTGCTTGCTTTTTTTTTCTTTCTTTTTTTTCTTTTTTTTGCAAGTACTGGTGGGGTTTTAGGGAAAAGCAAGCTTCAATTCTTATATAAACAATCAAAGAGAGCCCAGCAATCATTAACGTGTGTACAGATTTGACGAATCGAAACAGGTACCCCTTATGAGATGTCTTAACATACAAAAACCTGGAGACTAACACTACGACAAGGTGCGCAAATAACAGTTGAAATATTGTTTATAACATCCATAGTCAGAGTATGAGGTGATCGATCGCTGGCACGCGCTGTTCCAAGTCTCCATTGTCTACTGTAAATGAGAACTTGGAAAGGTCAAGGTCGGTATGATCAGCTTAGGGTGGATTAAGGTGAATATTTCTTTGCCTTTCAAACTTAATTTCTATTTAACTTTGTTCCTGAAATGATTAGGTAGTAGTGACGTTGCCTTTAAACCAATGTTTAAAATTTATTTTACTGAGCTCATCTTATATTTTTCTGTCGCGATTTTTTTTTTTTACCTTTTTATATCTAGATTTAGGATCGTGTATTATATATTTGTTTCACTGATAAGTTGTCATTATAAGCTCGACATCTTAATGTGGACAAAAAATCATTCTGGAAAGATTTGAATTGTTTTAATTAGACAAAAAGAAGACGCTTGGCACTATTTTCGAGGTCTAGGCCTGTGGACCAGACTTGTGACCTGACCCGAGACCATGACAGCAAACATGGAGACGTTAACTTGTAAATGTAAAGTAAAACAATGTAGCAATGAAACATTCTTGAAATGTTCTAGATGTTGTTGTGAATGTGAGGGTTTAAGTGCATTGATTAAGTTAAACCGTGGGTTTAGTTCGGATGAGGGAAGAATTATTCGAAGATACTCCAATCGATTTGACATACCAGCTGAATCGGAGATTTGTCAATTGATTACTGCATTGACAGTGAAACATAAAAAAGGGCACAATCGTATTGTTATCTTCAAAAGGGGGAATTGGAATCGTATATAAGAAATCATTAGTTTCAATATTTTATGAAACTAACACCATAGTAAAGCCCAAAGATACAGTGTTGAAGTTGAAGCAGATTCACAATGCACTACAAGATGATCTCCCTAGCGATTATCAAATTAAAAATGCAATTATTGCAATGAAGAGTTAAAATATATAAGAAGGATGGTATAATGCCCAGTATGGTACCACTATATTATAATCCATACAGATTTCATCATGTCATATTTTCAATTACATTTTTTTCTCGTATCAGAAGTTGTGCCGAGCTTCGTTCTTCGAGATCTGTCGAATGAATCCTAAATTACCATTTTCCGAAATGACCCTCCCCCCCCCTCCTGTTGACCATCCTAGGCTCAGTACTAAAGGATGCTGGGCTGACTTATGTGGTGGGTCTTAATAACACATTTTAAGTTATTAAGATGATTTTTTTCATAAAATAACGTTACCTCGAATCAGTTATCTATAAAAATGTAATAATTCTCTAGTACTAAAAATATTTCGGTTTTTTTTTCTGTCATATTAACAAGTAATGTACTAACAAAAAGCAAAGTGTAGTTCATAGATAATTTTCCGAAAATACTAGATGTAATATGCTTATTTAAAAGTTCAAAATACAATTTATAGGCTTGTTGTTAATACGTAATAGAAAGTTTCAGTAAAAAACATATTTTATGAAAAATTTTGATTCTTTACTTGAGATTACGTAGAAAAGCTTATGAACATCATCTTTAGAAGACTGTGAATTTTTGAAATATCATTAAATAATGAATTTTAACTTAATTTATGTACAGTTGGCGTTGATAGAGAACAACGAGACGTATGAAAACATAAAGAAACAGTTAGATATAAGCACAAGCTACAAAATGGGCTATCTGTGCTCTCCCCACCACGGGTATCGAAACCCGGTTTCTAGCGTTGTAATTCCGCAGACATACCACTGTGCCACTGGGGGGCAGATAAATATAAGCATACAGATATAAACACATATAAGAACATAGATAGATATAGGACAATGCAAAAATGTCCATCTGAATGCATACAATTATACATACATTTCAGTACTATTATATATATATATATATATACGTTTTAGATTTATTATTGGACTTTTCTATAATCTTCACTCATTTTCTGTTTCTACTATTTCTAATCTTGCTAGTGTTTTAGCGATTCGAAACATTATTGAAAATTGTCTTTTCACAAGTTTAAACAATAATTTAATCGTGTAATTTGCAAGAAAGACCAACGGATAATTATCAAAATTTAAAAAGACAAAGTTAATTTAAAATTCCTCGAATAACAAAGAAAAATGGGATTTTTAATGCGTGTCTTAGAAATACACTTAGCCTAGCAATGATACAAATATAAAAGTAGACAAAACTGGTACTAATATATCAGTGGTGTAGCCAGCACTACAGCGTGGGGAGATCTTTTTCTTTAAAAAATTGAACATTTTCTTCTACATCAAGAATTTATGTGACGTACCTAAGCCTAAATGAAGCTAAGCCTGCAAAATGAAAGTGTTCAAAACTTGAGAGTAAAAAACTAAAAACAGGAGTTTAAAGTACCCGCTGAGTTGTAGACGTTTAGGGTAAGCCTTTACAAGTAGAAAATTCAGAAAACAGTGAACCTTTTTGGCTTTTTAGAACACCCAGGTAGTTGTTCGACCCCCCTCTCCTCTAGCTACTCCCCTGTACATATATAAAGAGAGGGAAAAAACGTATATTAAAAGGGTAGCCTCTGAAATATCTTTAGAAAATTCGTACAATGTTTTAACACTATATATTTATATTACACATAATGACCTAATAGCAACTGAAACAACACTGACTAGTTGGTATCACCTTATGTTAGTGTGTTTTGATTGCTTATCAGAAATACAACAGAACATATAGATGAAAATAAATAAACTGAAACTTACTCCTAAGGACGATAGGCCTTTAAAGCCTTACAAGAGGCTTATTTAGTTACATCGGAGGGAAGTTCCAAAAACTTGCAAGCCCTTTCTGATTTTCGAGTGTCTGTAATATGTGGTCATGTGATAACCATAAAATCGATATGACTGCTTTTTTATGTAAGCTATTTATTACGATCTTGACTTGAAGTAAGTATATGCTAGTTATACGTATACCTCTGAACAAGTTTTCGTTGTCATCTAATGACATATTTTGTAATTTCTTTAAATTGTTATGCTTGTCTAGGGAACTGTAACCAGCGCTTCTTCAAGGTTTTCGTAAAGCTTCTTTTCGCTATCATTGCTCTAATAATAGAAATATTTGTATAATGTATCATTATTCTCATATCGTAAATGTTACTGAACACAATATGAAGAAAAGTAAATAAATTTCTACTCACTCGAACATTATTTATCTTCAAACGCAACCACATCTTGAAATTATTCATGTGCCGTTAGCAACGAAATTTACTGACGTCACATTGTTAACGTCATAATACGTAATGACGTCAAATCGTGTATACAATGGCGAACTTGGCAATTCAAATATTGACTTCTTTTTTTTCTTCCTTTTTTTTTTTTGCTGTAAAGGGAAATAAACGTAAGTATAACAATTACAATGTCTTACTCAATATTAAACAGAATAATCAATTTAGTTTATAAAACTGATCTATTCTTGGAATCATGGTAACCTTTTACATATCGTTGACTAAAACACATTGATTGCGATGTATCATTTTGTTTTCAGATACGACCTATCAACACGCCAGGTACTGAAAGATATTATCTAACTACTAACGTGGTTATTAGCGTAGACCAGCAATCACCACGCCAGTGGTAAGTTTTCCTGGAATACATTATTATTCTTCCATATAGGTAAGCTATAAATGCAAAGTGAAAAAGAAAAAACTGGCGTGGTTTTATATTTCTAAACGTTTTATCAATTACCATTTGTAGTATTAACAATTTATCTATATTTTAAAAATACAATTATATAACTTGGCGCATCATAAGCTACACAAAACGTAGTTTGACCAAGCAGATCATGTGAAATCCATTTTTAAGGAAATTGATTTTATATGTCCGTAGTCGTTAGATATGAACGTAAGAAGGCTACAATATATCACTGAAAATGGCGCTGAGTAAAAGTTTTTTGTTTATAATTAAGCACACAGCTACACAATGGACTATCTGTGCTCTTGCCCACCACGAGTATCTAAACGAGGTTTTTAGAGTTATAAGTCCGCAGACATTTCACCGAGTCACTATGGGGCTGAGTGAAAGAGAAAACACTGAAATTCACAACATAAAAAAACAGCTTCTTCACAAAAATTATTAAAACTCCCCCAACACACACATCATAAAATACGCAGTTGGTAAAGTACCTATTCTCGTTAGAAACAAACTACGTCTTAATTCAAAAATTTCTTAGACCAATATTTGACAACACAAACAATATTTGCGTCTATACTGTATTCGATCCTTACAATGCATTCCTTTTTGTGTCAATAGCGCAACTGTTTAGTCCACACAATGCATTTTTTGTGACAACACTATGGCTATTCACTTCTCCGTGATGCATTCTTTATGTTTCAACAATATAAATGCCACTCTTTCATTGTTATCTGTTTCAACACGACTGTTTACTCCACAATGCACATTTATTTTTCTCAACAACATAGCTCTTCACTCTTCGACAATACATTCTTCTCTGGGTCAAATTACAAGTGTATACTTCTAAACAATATTTTTTTGTTCTTCATCTGTTCGGTCCTCAACAATGTATATTTCTTTGTAATAACATCACAACTCTTTGCTCATCACCAGGGCAGTATTATTTGCGTCATTTTTCACTTCTTCGCAGTGCAATCTTACTTGTGTCAACAGTACAGCTGTTTAAGTTATAGGAGGAACTTGCCAAATTAAATAATATTTTCAACGAAGACGAAAAAAAAAAACTTGAGATAAAATGTTGTTTTTTATTCTACTCAACGTTTCGGCTTACATCTTTTTCAAAGAAATTTGAAAAAAACGTAAGCCGAAACGTCGGTTAGAATAAAAAAAAGACATTTATCTAAAGTTGTTTATCGTTTTCAATGAAAACGGTTTCCATCCTTTAGCCAGCACTGAAAAACTTAAAAAGTAATTTTTTTGACGTTTTTCGACACACTAAGTTTCGCTAGGTTTACTTAGCTTTATCAGAGACAAGCTTTGAATAGAATCATACAACAGTTACAATGTCAATAATAATATTACGTCTTTCGATATTAATGAAATAAAACTCAACAATGGGTAAGTAAGAAAAGATGTAATAAATATAAATATATACCTGCATGTAAATTTATTAATATTAGGTTGTTTTGCTTTTTGTTGTTGTTGTTGATAAAGAGAGCTTCTTTCATTCTTCGGCAATTTATATTGTTTTTTTTTTTGTCAATGATTTCAAAGTCTGAAAATCAAAGGAGTAATTATGTTTAAACATGAGTTTAAATGAATGAGATGGGCTTTTAAATGATATTTCAATATTGTTGAAAGAACAAAGTTAGTTTCTTCTGTGTAAGAGCTATCAGTATTTACGTTTAACGTGATACACCGACTCTGATGTATGATTGTAAGTATATTTTCTTTACAAAAGCTTGCAGGAAAGAAAATTTTACACTAAATATTGCTTTTGTAATAAAAATCACAATGGGTGAATGATCTTTCAAAATCACTGTTTAATGTATCACAGATTATTTCAAACCAAATAAGTCATTAAATGTTCTTTCCAGAGTCTCTTGATGGGCCATATTTTGTACTTAAATATAATTTAAAGACAGTAAGGGGTTTGTTAGCTCATCTAGGCCATCCCATTCACTAAATTAAGTTTTAAAATTAAAATAAAACTCCCAAAGCTAGCCTTTATTATTCAAATATTTATAAAGCCTTCCCTTAAATTAACTGCATCAAACCATCTGAAGACAATTTGTTTCAAAGGCCAACTATTCTCCTAGATAAATAATGTTGTCTTAGCTGAAAATTACTCCTCCCCTGCCAAAATTTATAATTGTGTTCCCAAGTCTTACCATTCTCAACATTAAGTACGAAAAAAGATTACGCATCAACACTATCAATTTCTTTTAATAATATTAAACATCACAATCAGATCCTCTCTAACTTTTCTTTTTTCAAGAGAAAACAGTTTGAAGATATTTTAACATGTCTTCTTATAAGAAACTTTCCCTCCCGGGTATCCTCCTAGTAGCCCTAGTCTGAGCCCCTTTCCAACAATTCAATATCCTTCATAAGGTAAGATTTACAATATTGCTGACTCCATTAATATTAACTTTGAATAGTGTGGTAGACTGTTGCAACTGTAGTCTGCTTTATGCTCCATTTCAATTTTCACTGGTAACGTAGATACAAACTGGACAGATGTCTCTTATCTAATTCTGAAATAAAGAAACCAAGAGCACTAGTATATTAGATTGATTAGTCTCATATACGTGTATTAAATATACAGGGCTAAACAGTGAGAGAATTTTTATCAATGGGAGAATGAAAAATATCAATCTTTTAAACAAGAAGTAGTGGGTAGTAGTGGCTCCTTTTGTTGCTTGTTATACTAATTCTGTAGAGTAAAATCCATTTTTCTTAATGTATAAACTGGCGATCATAATTGGCGTGGACGCATGTTGACGTAATGCAAAGAAAAATTTATATTTTCTACACAAGTATATTTTAATTAAGTGAGCCTTGATTTTTTGTGACAAATTAGAAAATTGTAGTACGTTAGGGATTAACAATACTAAAACTGATATTTAAACTTCCATAAATTAATGTGAAAATGAATGAAGGAAAGAATCCAGGCTTATCATTATCTGACTATTACAATATCACGTTAAGTTAAATGTCTGCCTGTGGAGTAAGTTTCAATTTGAGTTTTGTAAACTAAAGATGGAACACACAAGTGAAAAGTTGTATCTTGCGTGTCAAGGATTTTACGCAAATGATTCATCTTGTCTGAATTGAAACATTATGTCGAAAGCATAGCTACAATTCTATCTCTTTTTTTTTGCTTTCTTAACTTTACAGAATGGTGAAAGACCAAGCGTGGCCTAGGGGTTAGCGTGCTTGGATTGTGAATCTGAGGATTTATGGTTCGTGTTCCACATTTTCGGGGCATGGGTACACAATAAGCGTGATGGTCAAATTATACTATTCAGTCAGACATTATTACCCCAAGATATGGCAATAGGTTTTGATGACTAATTGCCTTTCCTATAATCTACTAGTTCAAAATTAGACATGACAATGTGCAGATAACACTTTTTTGTAACTTTGTGTGGATGACATAAACAAACAGAATTGTGGCTTCTTATCCTGTCAGAATAGCAAATGAAGGTATGGTATCAATTGATGTATAACAGGTTCGTTTATAACAAAAACCTGACACTACATGACATCCTCGATGTTACAGTAAATCATTCAATCACTTCAGCTTAAAGTGTATGCAAAAACATTACTTAAGACTAGAAATACACAAATATCTAAGCTTAAGAGCTTTTTGGACTTAAAATAGGCTAACCCTTTCCGTCCAACATAATTTTGCGAAGACGCAAAAAAGTGCATTTGGAGACATTTGTTGGGTGATCTAAAAATAGCTAACCAGCTGGCTGTATAGCAGTAAAATCGATCACGTAAAAAGCTGTAGACTGCTCAGTATGTAAGATTTAAGGTCTTGTACAATCTGGCAGTTGCTTCGGGAAACTTTCCAATAATACCATTGTAGTTTATCTACAAACGATATATATAGCACTTCTAAAAAATCAAACAAACACAGAAACAGTACCGTTTTCTTAAAAGACAGGGAGAAATAGTCCTTTAGGTAAGTCAAGAACTTATACGTAATGAGATTGAATAAGTAGTTTTCTTCAATACTACAAAATATAAGTATATTTTTAATAAGTTTTAAGATATCAATCAATTAGTATAGAAGTACTCCTATGATAGGCTTTTTTGTTCAGTGAAAATCGAAAAAAAAATGTCAAAATATTCTTTTCTCAAGAACATACATAGGCGGTGGAACCAAAGAGGCACATGCCTCCCAATTTTAACCCGGTGGTGAAATGCCTCTTTGAAAGGAGAAAAGATATTTGTGTATAAATATCAAGAAAAGTCGCTGTTTCTGCTTTGAATTTAAATTCCACGCTTGACATAGCAAATAAGATACCCTCAATCGTCTGTACCCCTCAGTACCAAATGTTTTTCGCTGTCTACGAGAAGATCACATTTACTTTGCTTGTGTACAGAAATATGAATTGTTATAAGATGAAAATGTGTATTCACTAATTCGTTGTCAGAGATACCTGTGTTGAAACTATTATACCGTTTCAATGCAAAGAACAGGCATGTTTATAAACAATTAATGATCTCACCTGATGATGACAAAACCTTGTAGAAACATTGTACATTTGCTGTTATGTTAAACTTATATTAAAGTTTTTCTTCATTACCCATTCAAGCCGTCTCCAACCATTATTATCTTGCCAAGATACTATGAGAGAGATAGTATGCATAGTTTATTCGGTCATATACAAATCATCATAGCGTAAGTGAATGAACTGATGCAAGGTGCTAGAACCAGTTTACTTCCCTAGGTGCACAAATAAGATTCAAGAGGATAGCAACAAGCTCAACATGTAACATACAAAAGGATGAAATGCATTGTTGATGATGTTTGAAAATGATTCAGAATTCACATTATTCTTCAAAGTAGTGATGACAATCCTGAGTTTATTTAAGAGTTGGCTTTCCTCAAAGTGCCATGTGTGAGTCTAGGATACAAATCAAGTCCATATTAGCCTCATTAATGTCTCACATATTTTTGTTAGTCCTACAGCACAGTTGCACTGACGGCCTTCAAGTAAGGCAGAAAGAGATCCTTCTGCAACTGTCCTTGCTTCAAACCAGAATCAGCAAAGCATTGCCAAATAATGCCAAATAGCATACAAGCTTTGTAAAAGACACAAAGCAACAGCACAATAATGTTGAACGATATCTCGGTTGCTTTTGCTTACTTAGCTTGGTCAAAAACACCAGCAATCTTATTAAGCTCCAAGACATCCTTAACTTTGAATGTTTGACAATGAACATTATACACAGGTTCTTGGAGCATCAGTAGAGATCAAATAACTTACAGTGACTTTGACTGCTGGTATTTACTGCGTCATTGTATACTTAAGCCTGTCCAGATGCCCAATATCTAACTTAAAGTTTGCTTAATGAGTACCATCCAGCTTTCTTTAAACTTATGGCTTCTAATGACTTTCTTAACGCAACTAATCCAAACTAATAGCTAAAATAATCTATTGGCACTTGAAATTTGATTGAAGAGACTGAAAACTATTTCTAAATTATTTTTACATATTTTTAGTATCGGAAGCACGAGGAAAAGCTGTCATTTGATCTTTATTATTTTCTTCTCAATTTGTGATTTTTATTTGTTTGTTTGTTGTAAAGCATAAAGTTACACAATGATCCATCTGTGCGCTGCCTGCCTCGGGTATAGAAACCAAACGTATAGAAGCCCACTGACTTGTCGCTGAGCTACCTTTGAATTTTTTTTGAAAAGAGTAGAGTTGATATAACGCTTAAAATTTAGTAAAAAATCATGTTATAAAATTGTCCTTTCTTATGAATTAAACTAGAATAATACACAATTAAGGTAATGTGTAATGTATTATTCTATCTCAAGCACATCTTTTTTTATAACAAAATTTAGTAATATGATTTTTTGTGAATGAAATATTTATTTATTTCTATTAATTCGTGTGCTGTTAAATAACGTGGTTATGCGTAAAACAGCAAGGTTTTGTGTAGTAAGCGTTATCATTAAGAATGTACTTTAATATATATGTAATTTCATTGATTTCCGGCTATATTCAATTTAGGCACTTCTTTGTCAAGTGATTAGTTTGCAGAAAACTGCTTTTTTCAGATCAGAATGTAAACTTGAGGTATTAGCCTACTCAAAAAATAGTATAAAGTCCCTCATAGTACTACCAATAACATACACTGACCAGTATACTAAAAACATGTTCTATTTTCAAATGAAGAAGAAACCTTTGAAGTTTCAACTTTTTAGTGAAAGATAAATCTTGAAAAAGTTTCCTATGTTTGTCGAGATACTTCAGTAAAGTTTAAAAAGAGATTAATTTTTGTTGAGAAGAACAATGCCATTTTTATCAGGTTTAGGGCAAACAAATATTTATGCCCTTCTAACTTTTGTAGCGAGGCCCATTTAAATGATGAGGGACTAAACAAATGTCATATTTTGGGTTACAACCATGAAGAGTATCGTGTGAAAAGCTGCTAATGTGTGTCCTAAGTTTTTAAAAATTATGTCACTTTTGTATCACATGGTTGCCCTTTGAAGGTGGTGAAGATATGTTTCAAAAGCTATTAAATCTCTTTTATGTAGATAGCATTTGTTTTGTATCACCAAACCTCGCTGTTCCTTATTCAATTTGGTATGCTTATGTACTGTTCAAATATATACTCGTACGTTAATCTGAAACAGATAAAAAATACTACAATGAAAACTGCTCTGGGAAAACTAAACGTTGAACCATTCTTTATTATAATCTCTCCAGATATACTCTACCCTCGTCCAACACTTTCAACATTGAAAACATAAACATACTCATAAGTTGGTGAGAAATTCCTAGAACTCTAGACGTTCACCGCAAATATAACTACTTAACAACGGTAAAGAAAGTATATTCAATAATGAAGCCTTTTTTTAAGTTGAAACAAACAAAGAGAGATTCCCTTCCATAAACTCAACGATATTCCAATAAGAGCGGTAGCACAAAAAGAAGCTTCTACAGCTATTCTTTTAAACCTCCGGGAGAATGGTTGCTAGGTTATTTGCAGTGCACGTAAGTTTTCACGAACTTCGTTAACACTTTTTTTTTAATTTATTCAGGAAACTCTTCATCAGAAATATATATGACAGTCTGTATAAGAGCTCACCATAAGTGCCTTTCACAGTCTCTAATATTTATTCCAACCGCTAAAAATAAGCGACTTTAACGTGTCTGAATCTCGTTGGTTTAAATTGGGCTAATGCCTACCTCGATTTGTTCTGTCGGGTGACTAGACGATAGCTACTGCTATTTCCACTAGCCTTAGACCATAAAAACTTTCTGTAACTAATTACTTACACGCATTAACAAGCTATGTCCCTAAATTTGATTTAGCGAAAAACAAATTCAAGGGAATGAGTTTGAAGAAACGTTTCACCATATCCACTCAGTTAGCGCAGACTGACATCGCCAGTTACCAAATTGTAAGATTAGAAGGATGTATAATTATATGTTACCTGAAGTATATACAAATATCTAAGTATGAGATACATAGTTACATATTATTTCTTTATTTTTATCCAAAGTTATTACAATCCTGATACATTATTCACAATAGCTGTACTTGTTTGCTCGTGTACAGAGCTACACAATGGAATATTTCCGATGTTCCTACCACAAGTATCAAACCCCAGTTTTGAGAACTATAAGCCCACAAGCTTACTACTAAGCCACTGGAGGACAACTAACAGCATCTAATCATTCTGAATACATAATATGTATATTCATATCAGTCACTAAAATAGTTAAACAATAATCAAAAAGTGATTATCACATTTGCAAAAATAAAAACTACGCTAGAATAAAATAATAAAATTTAACAAGTAAACTTAAATATATTCTGAGTTATAAATACAAACCATGGATTTTTCAGGAGGCTAAATACAAGGTGGGGCAAAATTGACTATACACTTGTTTCGTATAGGAAATAATTTCTAGCGTTTTACTCTGAAACAAATACTAATTAATTTGGTTTCATTTGTCTTCGTAATATTTTCTTCTGGTACCAACCCTATAATACCAACTGTACAATACTAACTGTATAGTAAATTTTACCCCATTCTGCATAACAGAGTTTGGCATGGCCAGGTGGTTAAGGCGCTTGACTCACAATCTGCGGGTCGCGGGTTCGAATTCCCGTCCCACCAAACTTGCTCGCCCCTTTCAGCCGTTGGGGACGTTATATTGTGACGGTCAATTCCAATATTTCTTTTGGTAAAATAGTAGCCTAACAGTTGGCGGTGGGTTGTGATGACTAGCTGCCTTCCCTCTAGTCTTTCGCTGCTAAATTAGATACAGTTAGTGCAGATAGCTCTCGTGTATCTTTTCGCGAACTTTAAACCAAACTCTTAATTATAAACTCTACTTCTGTATAATAAAAATGGGTCAGATTTCCTGTATTAAATAATAAAAACATCACGCTAAAACACAAGCACCTAATCTGAAATAACAAGCTTATAATTCGTTTTCAAAAGTATAGATTTGCCTTGCATTCATTTGTAATTGGCACTATTTATTATAAATACATAAATCAAAATAAAATTGCATAAGCGTTTTTTTTGGGGGGGATACTTATTGTCATAGTAAAATATATATTAATAACGAAGACTAGTACAGCTATAGCCTAAAATCAAAGAACATATCTTAAACATAGATCTTGTTAAATTATCACTTGCTCAAGTATGAGGGGAAGTTGTGAAGCTGTGGAAATGTTTCAATGAAATCTCTTTGTATAAGGACGAATTTAAAGAAACGAAATAAAAGTTTAAATATCAAAAAACATTGCCCACATCTTTTATGAATATAATGACGACTTTTAAACTTGAAAGTAAACTAGAGAGACAGATACTTTTGATACTTTTTATTAAAACAACCAAACTCGTTTTTACAAGTTTGACACCAAACAACTAGTTTTTACAAGTTTGACACCAAACAACTAGTTTTTACAAGTTTTACACCAAACAACTAGTTTTTACAAGTTTGACACCAAACAACTAGTTTTTAAAATGAAATAAAAACATATTAATCCATCACATTATTTACATGACCAATTTATCACTCTTATCCGTAACATCTATAAATAATTATTACATATTACTACATATTTCAAATTGATGACGTTTTAAAGTGAAGATTTCCTTTAACTACAATCAACAAGCTCAGATATAATATTGCCCCCCAGTGGCACAGCGGTATGTCTGCGGACTTACAACGCTAGAAACCGGGTTTCAATACCCGTGGTGGATAGAGCACAGATAGCCCTTTGTGTAGCTTTGTGCTTAACTTCAAACAAACAAACAGATATAATAGTTGTAAAATGTTGGATTAATTTTGGATACTTTTATTAAGACATTCTAGCTGTTCTTTTGCAAGTTTCAATCACATCATTAACTATTATTTACTTAATACAGTATATTATACACTAATTATTAAAAATATAAATAAATAAATAAATATATATATATATATACATGTCAGACAGGAAAGGAAAAAATTGACATTCTTGAATCCAATTTGTTTAAATAATTCTAATTCACCATTTTGTTCGGCCCACAGTTTTGCTAGATAGATAGATCATATGAGCGACTTGACGTATGGTAATTGTATGCGCTAAGGTGTGGCCTTATTCTACAGCTTGAGCTCTGGCAACTCTAATGTGCTAATGTAACCTTAATTAATATGAGTGAGCTCTAGTATTTAGTAATTCTAGTCTGCTAAGTTAGGGCCTTAACATATCACCCTTAATCTTTGATTTCCGTATTGTGCTGAGTGAGGCCTGACCTCTGGTGAACGTAGTATGTTGACGTAGGACCTGAATATATAACTTACTTGGCCCCATGTGACATCCGTTTGCTAAAGTCAAAATAAATCAAGTTGATCAACTTCAATTGCTTAACAAGATTCGCTTAAACATTGTGTCCTCAAAGTCAAGAGACCATTCAGAATTGTTTGTTTTCTGACTGAAAGAGGCATAATTTTGGGTTTATATTCTTCAAGTTTTCCTGTGTTTACGAGGTATATGAAAATAATCTTACAGGCTACGAATAGCGACGACACAAACAGACAGTGAAATGTGATCTGAAAAGTGTAACGAAAGAGAGGAGTCATGTTGTTGCTACAAACGAGATGCATCTTCTAACTAATGTTTTCTGCATTGTTTATTTTCAAGTACGCAACATTTCCAGTCTAAACTTTATTTGACTCAAACATTAAATGTTGACTGCTAGGCTATAATAATGCTTATTATATGACAAGTATTTCGAGTCATATAGCATATGACTGTATTTTAAAAAATATCAGGGATTAACTTTCCAGTTCATGATTATATTTTAAGCTCAGGAGTGACTTTCCAGTATATAAACAAAGTTTAATGAACTATTGAACTTACTTTCTAGCACGTAAGCTGAATTTCAAGAATTAACAGGCTTACTTAAGTGCGTTATACTAAAACAATTTTGAATATGCAAATCAGCAAGCCACGTGATAACCACAGTTAGTATAAAGTTGCAGTGGGACAGAATGTATCAGAACTACCTTTTGACTTTGTTTAGCGTTACGTAACAGCTCTTTCTGACGAAAAATATTCATACATTTAGATCACAAAGACGTGTTCAAGTCGATCATTTAGAATCTACAGCAGAGAATATCCCTTGTTCTTAATAGAATTATAAAACAAAAACACAATGTGGATCAACTTGGAGCACCAGGGTTATCCAGAAAAATACCTGCAACAATCCGCACCTCAGTTGTGATAAGCAAAGTGCGGTGTCTTCTAACAAGTGAGAATGCACGAACACAAAAGTCAATGGCAAAAGTCATCACCGTGCACCAAGCAACAGTACACAACACAATCAAGAAGGAACCCATCTGGAAGCAAGGCCAACAGGTTATGGGTCGACCATGATGAGGCTTCCAGTTATAGTTCTTGTTCAAACTTCGTATACGTCAAACAACTGGAGAATAAAACGAATATTCATATTATTCCATACGTAGATATACCAGTTAAGCTGCCTACGAATTTTTGTATGACCGTACTGTTGAACAGGATGTTGAAAAATAGTTGTTCTCGTACAATAGATGGATTATGGAAAAACCTGTAGGGAGGAGTTATGCGCTGTGACCATGACAGCCTTATGACTGGGCATTTTCCAATGGAAACTACGCTGCAGATCTATTGTCAAGATGTACGTTCGTCGGATATAGCATGACCAGACATGACGACATAGACTGTAACGACGTAGTGAGGCTCAAAAATCGTTTTCATATAACGTACTCATTCTCTGTACAAAGATTTATTATACATTTTTAAATGTTTTGTTATACGCCAAGTGCTCGTAACAACTGTACACAAGTAAGTAGCAGCGTGATATTTGTGTCGTGCCTTAAATTATGAATGCTAAGGCCAATAAGCATGAATGTTTGTAGGTTAGGGTATATCTTCAAGTTTAATAATATATCAAATGACAACCAAAACATAATTTACAAAACACGTAGTTTTATTTCACGATATCTCATTGATTCATATTTTGTTACGTCATAGGTTTGCCCACTTGAATACAAAATTTTATGTTTTTACAAAAATCATCATTACTATTTTATATAAAGGAGGACCTTTGTTGCTGCTCCGATTACTAGTAAATTTTGTGACAGTATTATACGTCAATTATATTTACGTTAAAGTCTTCGGATGATACATCCTAGGAAGATTAATTGCATGAATTATACAGTTTTCACTAATGAAAAACGCGTTTCTCTTTCCTCCTAATAAACCGTCAGTTTTGCACAGTAACTGTATTTCTAATGTTAATAATTCAAATCCTAACAACAAACCACCTTACTTTGTTTTTCTACTATTATTTTTCCCCATGCTTATATTCAATTATTCTATGAAGTCTATTTTATTATTCTGCAATGATGTATTATGTATTATTATCCTATTCTACTAAAAATGTCTTCGAAATCAAAACCGGGAAACATTATAATTGACTTAACTCATTGGATCTGACTATAATAGCAACGTTATCAAAAACCTTTACCAAAGTTGTTAAAACAAGACATCTTATAAGAAAATGACAGATACAAACTGATGCATGCACACATACATACATACATCAGTAAATCCTTGACTTTATAAATATACTTAATTAAAATCATTACTAACGAAAGCAACAAAAAAACGTCAAGAACCAGTTTATCACACAGTAAGTATTTGAGCACCACTTTTAATTATCTACATTGAACGTTGAATAACTTCTGAAAAAAGTATACAAAACGATAGTAAAGTAGCCGACTTGCAAGCTTTTTTCATATTAATTATTCGCCTCAAAGCTAATTTTCTATTGAATGTCAAAAATCGAAGGAATTATTTCAGTTGTTTTCCTACAAGGAATCTTAATATTATGTAAATCATAGTTAATTGAATCTTGACATTTTTTAATATAATAAAAGGGCATGTATGTATACATAGAATACACATGAACTTATGTATGGATTTTTGCGAATTATATAACAAAAGTTTAAACATGTGTAGAATAGTTTATTTTAAGGAGCAAAACAGCATCTTTTACTTAAGCAACTTGTCAAATGCTCAAAATAATTTTGCCCATGCTAACTTTTGGTGTACAAACTATCTAAACGGACCTTTTAAGTCAAAGTGTAATTTATCTTTTATTTTCTATTTGACATTTGTTTCCTTCACTAAGTGCCCCCTAGTGGCACATTGGTAAATCTGAAGGCTTAAACGTTAGAAATATGGCTTGGACACCCGTGATGGGCACAGCGCACATAGCCCATGGTGTAGCTTTGTGCTTAACAACAAGCAAACCTTCCCTAAGTGAAGTAATAACACTATTGATTCGTGATGTTGAATACACTTTGCAAGTTGATACATTTCTTAATGTTTCGACTGTGCTTTTTTATATTTTTTCATGTATAATAGCCCAGTGGTTTAGCGGAAATTCTGCGTGCTTACAACGTTAAAAGACAAGTTTCAATATATGTGGTGCCAGAGCACAGATAACCCATTGTATATCTTTGCGCTTAGCAACACAACAACCACTCATGTATAATAAAAATGGTGTGGCTACCTAGAAACATTATAGTAAATGTATAATCTACACATCAAATTAACCCAAATTTAATAAACCAAACTTTATAGTTTAACTATAAAGTTTAAAGTGATTTTTGTAACCTCTTCAAAAAAATTTGGGCGACAAGAAAACTTTGAAAGCGAACACTTGGAAGCTCTTTAACATCTCATGTCTCATTCGAATTCGATGACGAGGAACCCACTTTGAGACTAATAATGGCTGGAGACGACTTGAATGGGTAATATATTAAAGTTTTTCTTCAAAACCTTGTCGAAACGTTGTACATTTGCTGTTATGTTAAACTTGTACCTGATGATGACAAAAGTAAATGAGACCAGTAAAATTAAGAGACTTTGTTGAATTGTAACAGCGTGACGGAGGCAAAGTAATGTGCAATTGAACTGCGGAGAGAGAATATTGTTGAGCACGTGAGACGTTTGTTGTGAATTATAGCGTTTGTTATAGCGCGACTGTTGAAATTAAGTGTATCACAAAGTTGTATTCAGAAAGAATAAACCAGTTTTATTTAAGAAAGGACTTGTATCGTTAAAGTTTCTTCGCAAAGAATTTTTACGGAAAATTAACTAACGATAACTAACGTAACTATAAAACGAATACAACTATTACTAATTTCAAGGATGCTACAGTTTAAGATCTAATTTGTACATAGATGAGAACTTTGAGATCCTCAGAAGAGCTGGGAATAGCCTAGTGTTTACTGTATTGGGCTATGTATTACTGTGCCTTAACTTGCTCCGTGATATACCACTGAACATATTTCATATCTTCAGCTGTCAGGGCGTAATAAATGTGACAAAGAATCCCATGATTCAGTATAGAGTAGCTATATAAGTAACGTGTGCTGGTTGCCCTCCCTTTGGTCAGCAATTATAAGTTAGACCCAAATGGCCTTAGGAATCTATAACTCGGTCATTTAGCCCATATGCCAAATATGATACCATTCATTTTGAAAATACCAAGTCAACTAATAGATATGTGAACTTACTGCAGAATCATAACACTAACAGCATGAAAGTAGTACACTTGTCGATATCAAGTCTCAAAATCAGATAAGAAAGCCACAAAAGGCAAACATTATAGATAATCTAATGTCACGAAAACTTTTACCACATAGCTAAATGAATGAAATATAAAATACTAAAACATATGAAAACATGCATCTTGACCACAGTGGTTTGGGGAAGTAACTCAAAAATGTATTTATCCAATGAACCAGAAGACAGAGATTGTTAATCATGACCACAGCTTACATTTTATAAATTCCATAAATATTTTACAACAATGTATAAATATTGTACTGTAGCACAATTTATACAAAACTATTAAATTATAAATAAATAAATTATAAATGGGGTGACATAGATATGCATATTCATGTATAACAATTCGGACAGATTTGAGAAAGCAAAATGTACAAATCCCTTTCAGTCTATATGATATGGTTCTAGATATCTATATAGGTGATTGTAGTTTTTCTGTGTGCCCAGATGATATTCCCAGCCTCTTTTGCGCCCTTTTGTGTACAATAGGTGACATACACTAACAATGACAAATAGGTATGCTTACTTAACTTATTGCAGCTGTCTGGCATTCTAATTATTACAATTCTTAGGTCAAATGAGATTGTTCCTTCTTATTTATCATCCAGTACCTCATTATAGCTCTCAGCCTCCTATATGTCTAACCCTTATCTGAAGCAATCTTAATTAGACAGGTAAGAAACTTATTGAATAAAATAGTTACACCGAATACATGCTAAGGTTAGGAAAGCAGTAAACATTGAGGAAAAAAATAAGTAACATATGCAAGTTAAATAACATAAAAATAAAAGAAATATACACTTAGTGAGTGCAAATAAAAGTCTAGTATAAAAATATATCAAGGGCATATGTAACTTACACATGTTAGACATATTTATCATTAGATAAATAAACTTTCTGTCAGCATCATGATAGAAAGGCACATTAACCCCTTCATAATTAATTGACATTAAAATAAATTAGCACATTTTTGGTCCTTTTGGATATTATTCTACTTCATACCATTAACTGGAACTGCACTGTATCCTGCGACAATTTTAAGTGATGGAATGTAAACATTTGGTTAGTTACGAGAGATAAAATATTTGTGATACAAATATAGATGGGGAGTTCCTACTGGAAGGAATAGGCTGAAAGGGCATCAAATGTTTGATGACTGTAATTCAGTATACAAATACTAATAGCACTTGGAAATAAAGTACCATTTACCAAGGTTGTCCTTAATGGCAATAAATAGAAATAGTCTACAAATGATTAAATTATTCTGAAACAATTCATAGAACCTCTAGGAAAACTGTTTTCAGCCCACATTAGGCAATACTCGTGGTTAGCTGAATCACTCAGTTCATGTCCACATGCTCCATAGCATCCAAAATATGTAAAATCTATGTTAAAAATATAGTAAAGCGAGTCAGCCTAGTCAGTCATTCAGCCTCAAAAGAATCAAAAGAATCATTGAGAGAGTTTGTCAGTGAGAATAGATGGATAGATTCACAAGAAATGGAGCAAGTCTCAGCTTCTAAGTAAGCTAACTATCTTAAACTTAAAGACCACGAAGAATTATTAAAGTAGCATTATATATAACAGCACTAATAAATGATATATTTTATTTCATCAATACGAGTCTATGTTTTCTTTGTTCTCAAGTAAACTTCCTTGAATTGGTGATCTTTATGATTTTGCCACTAACTGTATGTTCCTGGTATTTAAATAAATACTGCTTGTAGTTCAGTAGTTGTCTCATGATAACTGCTAGTTACAAATTAGTACAGTCAGTAAGATTTAAACATTAACCAACAACTAATTGTGCAAATAAAGAATAACATATGATAAGTTAAATAGATAATAATCAGTATAAGTAAAATAATGTTTAGACATATTTACTGGTAAAGCAGAAATAAAGGCAGAGATAGGTGAAGATAGCAGGGCTATAACGTTACCTCATCACCAACTCCTTAAGTCCCCACAAATTTACATGATTCCAAAAAGTTAACAAACACTATCCCATTGTTTGATGGTAAATTAAAGATGTTCTAAGAAGTTATAGATAAGCAACTCATATCTCAGGATGAACAGTGTTACAGAAATCAGAAATGAATTAAGGCTGATTCATGTTTTTAATTTATCAAGGGATAGGTTACTAAGAGAATACAGAAGATATGAAACTTGATATGATCATGAAAGAAATGAATATGCTGATTCAACAGAGAGGTGAATCTATCAGAGTATGTGGACATAAGTTACAATTATTAAGTAATTCATTAAGATGACATTACACACCCCAAATAAACTAATAATTCACGGTGCATTAAAACAGATTTAACAAGTAACTTCATCAGGCTGAATGTAAATGAAGCAAACACTCTGTTACGCCTCCGTTCGTTAGTTAATTTTCCGTAACTTCGTTCCGACGAAACTTTAGCGACACAAGTCCTTTCTTAAATAAAACTGGTTTGTTCTTTCCGAATACAACTTTACGATACACTTAATTTCAACAGTCGCTCTATAACAACACAATAATTCACGTCTTACGAGGCCAACAATATTTCGTCCGCATACATTCAATTACTCATTACACTGTTGTCTCGTCACGTTGTCAACGTCTTATATATACACCAGACTAACATATATCTAGTAAATGCTAGGGCATTCTTGAAGGAACAGGATATTTCTAGAAATACGTGGCGTGACACTAGTCACGTGACCTCGCTGACGCAACAACTCCATTAGCGACGACATTTTAGACTTAATATAAGTAACTATGATAGAGGAGATTAAAGAAAAACGGCTATACGAACCTATTCATTCCCAGATAAATTCAGTCATTAAAAGAAACATTAAACAAAACTAGCTATATAAAAACACAAGGAGTAGTGCAACAGAATAAAACAAAAGTGTTAAATGTGTTAGAGTGGTTTTGAAGCACACGTTACTGAAGATTGCTTCAGAAGACAGCAAAATCGGCAAGTAAAATGTTTTAACTATGGATTACAGGCAGTGTTTTCCAGACTTTAACGGTGAGACAAGTGTATATTTTAAAGATGAAGAAACATTCTTTTACAACGGGAGTTTCAATAATGCAGGTAATGCGAACAAGATTAATAGAAAATTACAACCAGTTGACTGAAATATAGTATGAAAAATTAAATGATCTTTTACGGTGAGGGGCTTATGAAAGTTGTTTGGTTTTTAAGAAATATGCCAGTGACAATATAAAGATTAAAAGTACATAAGAATAAAACTATTCATTTCCAGTGGGGTTGGTTATTTTAATAACATTTTATTTCATATATTTTTTCATAAAGCAATGAGTAACATGTGACTGAAAAACATCTCACTTAATATAAGTGTGTCGATCTTGAAAGTATATATAAACAATGTGTGAAAAAGAAATCCCTCAAATGACTGATGGAATTTAAATTCTACAATGCAATTGTAGAATTAATGTTTTACTATTTATGAATATAAGTAGTATTTCTGTTTTTGTCCTAAATATGCCAGTAATGATTGAAAGTATGTATACCCCATGTAATGAAAGAGGAAACTGTAGAAATCCCATCAATACCGCTATTGGCCATCGTCACTGAATGAACTATATTTAGCCATCACAGGAGCTGTGAAATCTATGTATTTTAAAAGAAAAACAACTTATTCTTGACATATCCCAAATCATTGCTAGTTGATTAAACCATATTTGACAGGTCCGAATGTAAAAGCCTAGGAGGACTTAGCAGACAAACAGACAAACCTCTCTCAAATTATAGTAGGTTTAAAGATAGTGTTTCAGTTTCGGATAGGCATAGATAGAAAGAAAAGAAGATTAACTAATATTGAAGGAAATATTTTAAAATTTTTATTTGGTACTGTGATCAAAGATGAAATAAGAGAAGTGAATAAAAGGTTACTTGAACAGAGACAGTTATAAAAAGAAATGGTATATTTATTAGGTGAACAAGTTACTAAATTCATTCTATCAAACTTTGAAATTATATAACCAACAAATTAGGCAAGTATCCAAGACGTAGTTAAATATTACTAATGAGTTGATACAGGCAGAGGAGTCGCTAGGCATTGACACACGGGGCCCGTGCCCCGAATCCCCAGCTGATGTTTTGAAAAATCAGAATAGAAAACCATGATTGATATGATACTGAAACGCCGTAAATTCCAGCGACTATGGGCCCGAATGTTTTAAGAACCTAGTGACGCCACTGAATATAAGCTAAATAGAACAAAAGGGGCTGCAAAAAGAGGAGTATAAATGTTGAATTTTTAATATAAGAAATCAAATTAATGTACAGCAATTGGCATTCACTAGAAAAAAACAGTAGAATAAAATTAGCTAAATAAATTAGAACAAATACTCAATGTAGCAGCTGATAGAAAACTGCGCTCATATTTCTTACCTCCCAGTAAATTATAAAAAGTATTGAAATAAATTGGAAGAATATCACCGCTACATTTACTGTTTATTTTACTTACATATTGTAATTAAAGTGACAAGTATTACACATAGAAAGGACAGTTGCTATTGAAGACATTTTAAGAATGTTTATAGAAATACCTATAAAGTCAACAGACAAATTATTTCAATTATATAACATTATTTGCTTACCAGTGGGATTGAATAATTATTTTGTAATGATAATAAAAGCTGAAGATCCATATACAACATTTTCTAGTGACCAACACACTTATTTAATGGTTGCTAAGAATAATTTGGTAAAATGCACTGAAGAACCAATCAGAATATGTGATTCCAATTCAGAAATATACTGAGCAACCGATTGTTGTAATTATGTAATATTAACGGGAATAAAATATAACATATATCGAAATTATGTGAAAAAAGAGTAATTACCTCCAATAGTTTTTTTTCTTTAAACTAAAACACCCGGTACTTGGTTGTTTAGAGTTAGACGCGAAGTAACATTATTTATTGTGTGTCTTAAACCAAATGTACTCCAGTCTGATTACAAAGCGAAAATGATAAAACTTAGAGAAAGTGATTATTTAAAACTAATAAGAAATTTTTCATCATAAGGAAAAGGTTTTCGTCTACTTCAAACGTTAAAGCAAAACTAAATATACAATTTCAGAATTAATGTAATAATGTAATTAACTAATAACTAGCAAAGAACGGAAGTCGTTTAAGGAATTAGAATCCGATTCAAAATCGTTAGAACCTAAGGGTATATAAAACAAAACACAGTACTAGCCCCCAAATAGATCTGGATTAACTATTAAGAAGTTCACGCAACTTGTAAACAAAAGAAATGTGGTTAATTAATGGAAAGTAGTGCTAACGCTAAACTTAAAAACCGTATTAGTAAGCATACTGTTGTATCGATCACGAGATGAGTTCACAGCATTTAAGCTTTGTAAACTTGATAGATTAGAACAATTTAGAAAGAAAAGTGATTTTAAGAGAGGTAATAAAAATATTACCTACCTAGGAGGAACTGAAATTGTAGAATGATTCGATTTAAATAGACAAAGCTAATCGAAAGTTAGGAAGTAGTTTGTATGAGTTAGTAAGAAACAGGAGGTATGAATGGAAACCTTATCTTGGTTAACCCATATTGTGTTGACCTCATTTCCATTGCAAAAGGTTTCATTATAAAACTTTCATATATAAAGCACACTGCTCCTCCCTGAAAGCTTTGTATAATTCATTTAGGGTATGATGACGCTGGTTTCGTAGAAGCCATTTTAACAATCCAGTCAAATAGAAATTCATATTAATTGTATCCGGTATCTTGACTACTATGCCTTTGTATGGAATGGCATGAACACCTTTTACGTTCTCCAGTTGCTTGAGGTATGCAATGGTTCAATGAGAGGTATGACTATAAACCTTTATCATGGTGAACTCATGCTGTGTTGTCCTCATGTCCAGATGGATATACATCTTGATTATGTTGCATACATGTGAATGGCTTTTGCCACTGGCATTTGTGTTCAGGATTTTTACCTGTTACAAGATACCACACTTTATTTACCATGGTTGGAATACGACTTCTTGCAGGTCTCTTTCATGATGGTCCTAGTGCACCGAGTTGATTCACATTCCTTTGTTTTCCAGTGCCATTAAGTACACCACTAAGTGTATGAATATTTTGCTTTGGAAAGGGGTGTTATATATTTCCTGACCAACAGTGATGACTTTTCGGTGGAATCACAATATATAATGGCAAACAATGTAGTTCTGATACATGTCATTCTACCGCGACTTTATATCGGCTGTGGTTGTCACGTGACCTACTGATTTCATATTAAAAATCGTTTTAGTATAATGTACTCAACCCCTACGTTGCCCAGTAGTTATCCAGTTACTGGGGCTTTTCATGTGTATTCTTCTTGATGTGATAGTTGTCTCACAGAATCCGTTTTTGGAACTGAGCCTTGGTTCGTTCTTAACTATGATGAACACTCTACATCAACAGCCGATAAAGTAGACATCTGAAATATGTATCACCTATAATATTACTTTGTGTTGGTAATGCGTTGGGCTGCAGTCTTTAAGTGTGACTGGGTGGTTCACAATAGTCCTCTCATTAACGTAGTGTCTGAATACGGCTCCATGAAAAGTTAGAATTGCAAACTTCAAGTTACCCCAACCAGTGATAGACCAGAAGTTCAGGCAGGGTTATCACAACCAATCAAACTATGACCTGACTCTTTTTTTTTGAAAAGGGCATTTAAAGTAAAATGTAGCCATTATGTCACCAGGACACGTTTGTCACAAGCATTACTGAATGTTCAATCCACCTAGCTTTTTATGAAACATTACACATGCAACTGACCATGCTATACCATGGAAACAGCTTCCAGTCAATGAACTCAGCTCTCTAATATGTATGTAAGGTTCAAAGGGGAAGGTTCAAACTGCAAGAAAATATCTTACACCAGTAATTGAAATTAGACCAACTACTTTACAATCAGTGACCAATGTTTCTTAACCTGGTGGTTTCATAAATTGTATGTTCACATCTACAACCTGCTTTCTGATACAAATTAAAATATAATCAGAATGAATAAGTGAAATAATATCTGATTTTACAAATAAATCTAGAATTACATTCGTGTAGTCCACACAAAAATTATGCTTTAACATTACAACTAAATGTAATTAACAAAAAATTCGAGTATAAAGACGTCCTTGTTAAGAATATGTCCGAAAATAGCTGTGAATATGCCAAGCAAACTTATTTCAGAACCAAAATTATTCACAAATGATATTTGTTTTCTTTCATTCTGAATGACTAAATTTTACCTTTCAAAACTTAACTGCCAAAATCGCGTGATATCCCTTCATCAACATCAATTAAAATAATGGGTCCACCAAATATTTGATTTGATGTGTTGTAGGTTCTCTAGCAACTCTGTCTCTTTCCTTCATTAAACCTTACATGCTCTCCAATATTTAATTTCGAGTCCAAATCTGAAATATCCTTTCCTTGTGTTATGATTACACAGACCACACAGTCTTTTTATCAAATGCAATTCAATCCAATCACTGTGGTTTTCCAGCAAGTGTATGCCATCTCATTATTTTAAGCCAAAAGTCTTTATTTGGCTGAAAAAATTGCACTCTTATACATGTTATATTCAAGTACGTAACACATACACAAACTGATCTAATATGTAACAGAAAAACTGTGAACTCCACACTTGCTTTTATTTCCGCATCGTATAACAGTCAAAACATGATTTGTAGTACATGACGTCATTGCTGACTAGCTCCATGGTTTCTATATCAAGAGATAGTGCCAGTTAGGTAGTCAACGTACTTTTTGAAAATACACTAAGGTGATACCTGCAGCCATCACACATTGAATTAGAATTATTCCAGTTCCACTGATGTCATAAAAATTAAATAACTATAGATGGAAATATACAGACGAACTATTTCCGCTGCAAACATCCATCTCGATCATATTTCTTGTCGCCAACCACAAAATAAACGCATATGAAAAAAATCCAATGTAGTATGCATGTATAATAGAATGGCATCAAAATTACTGTCACTGTCATAACACGGCAATAGTTCCAAATCATCATGTTTAATCCATCAGCACTGCCATCAAAAGGTCGTGAAAAAACACATATTTAGATAAACACGAAAGATAACTAAAAAAAAAGAATATTGTAAAAAGTTATACATTTTATATAATCTATACAGTCTATGTTGACTTCTTGTGCTATGTTAGAGTACAAACTTCAGACTGCACAAAGTCGCACCGACTTACATTCGCCACAAAACTTAACGTAGGTCCTCAGAAAACAAAGTCCTCTCAGCTTGTTTATCAGAATGTCTGGTAATCATTAACAGTTGAATCCAGTTGTAGCTTTTCCTTTTTGTATCTAGCGAGTTTTCACAGTTTGCTCCTCAGAAAATATGGTACAATTGAAGTACATAAATCGAACAATTATCTAAAAACGTCAGACCAACGTCTTACTACCATATATCATTCAATAACTCAAACAGTAAGGGTCGTAATACCCCTTTGCTATTGTTTTTTTAATCAACCAACTGCCCTAACTGAAATAATTAAGTGGCTATCACATTAATATACTACATATATATCGTGCCATGAAACACCACATCCTATCAGTCAAGTAGCCATCCTAACTATACACCTGGAAAAAAGTTAAGCACCCCCGTGTTTTTTTCAAGTGATTCAGATTCGACGTTCTTG
>NW_013665692.1:341021-345825 GCF_000517525.1 Limulus polyphemus | reverse complement strand
TGTTATGTTAAACTTATATTAAAGTTTTTCTTCATTACCCATTCAAGCCGTCTCCAGCCATTATTAATCTCATGTCTCAGAAATGGTAAAAACTATCAACATCAAAAATACAAAATCTTGTATGGACACCAAAATCATTCTGTTCCATGTGAAAATATTTGCTTTTGTGTTTACAGTGGGTTGAAGATGATTTTCTGGAAATCTCTCTAAGTCTCCTTTCACAAATTATTTTAGCATCCCTTACTAAATGTTTCTGAAACACCGTAATGTATAGAGTTGGGACGTCCATTTCTGAACCTTATAAAATCACCATATTCACTAAACATCTTTAGCACACTATAAAATGTAGAGTCTGATTGAAAACTGTCCAAATTTTTAGACATTTTCTATTAATTGAAAATCTCTGAGACACCGTCAACTGCAAAGTCATTTGATGATAGTTGATGGTTACTATTTTGACTCTGGAAGGGCTACAGTTTTAGTATCGTGAAATTTCACACACAAAATGTAATATGGCATGTGTAAAATGAATGACAACAATGTTAATGCAACGTTTTCGAAATCCTGCATGTTTTGATGTCTTTATTTTAAAGGAAGTGTGTCGCTCTATAAAAAAATTAATTGGCATCCACTCAATTATGTGAAGAGCAACCCTCGTCATCAGCGAACATAATATATGAACGTTCTTAGATGTTGATCTTAGACTATTCAACAATCTTTGAAATACTTAGCCAAAATACACACTTTCAATATGGTTGTTATAGCATAACAATCCCAGAAAGCTGCAATTCTAATTTGGGTATTAGATAAAGATTATTCAACATTTCAGTATTGGAATATATGGTATTGCTTTTTTAGCTACAGTCCTGGGTTAAATAGTTGGTTATTTCCCCTGCAGCTAGCTATGTTCTTGTAACTTGAACAACGTTTCTGTAAGTTAACTTATTACATTCTATGAATCCCTACACGGGTGTTAACAATCATAATATGAGAAAACACTAAAAAGTAGACAGTGTAGTCTGACTAAACAAAAGGACGATATGAATAGCAGTGGAATAATATAATAGTCCGTTTATCCAACTGGATAAAGTAATGCAAAGCTTGTTTACAGTAGACTAAAGTACTAAAAATAATTAATCAGATGCTGATAATCAAGATGCGTTATTAGGCAAGAGAAAAATGTAGTGTGAATTATGTATAAGCGTGTTTGTATGTTATGAAAGACATTAGAGTCCTTAAACTAATTCAGTTCGTTCGTTCAATGCAAAAATGCACATTTATAACTGGATATTTGAAATAGTGAAACTATAGCGTGAAGTTCCACATGAGTTAAAGTAAAATAGATCCAAAGTTCATTCAAGGCCAGCTTACCAAATAAAATAAGCAAAATGTCCTTAAAACATAATATCCTCCAATCTGCAACACAGTAGCCAAGCGAAACCACAACTATCAGAGAAAGAGATTATCTGATTTAAAAAATATTCCAAAATGGTAACCCAAGCGAATCCACAACTATCAAATTAGGAGCTCATCTGATTTTGAATAAATTCCGATCTTTTGTTCATCGTCCCAGCGAAACTATGACTATAAATTAATAAAGACTGACTAAATAATATGACAAATATAGAGTGGTTGGAATGCTATTATTACACACTCTTCTAGTTCTTGAAAATCCTTAGGGTACTAGATTAAGAATGTGATGTTTAAAAGTGTAATAGGTCTAATTCTAATGTCTTACTAGAAATATAATTATTTTCACATGGTAATTGTTATACAAATTAAATATATATGCACATGTCTTATAATTGCTCTTGCGTTTTGGACAAAGCATTCTGTTGATCTACTTTCGAGCTCAGTTTGATAGTTTGCTTATACTGGATAAATATGAACATGGAAAGTGAATTTAAATAATAACAAGTGTGAAGTTGTGCGAGGGGACATTAGGGTTGTAAAGTGAAAAGTATTATGATGCGACCTTTGATAGATGTCTGAAATCTATGGGTAAGTGTTTGACTGCGTTGGAAATAAAAATCTAACTTACATAGTACTGAAAGCTATTAATATACTTTTTACTTACGAGTAAAAATGTTGTTTTAATCATATACTATAAGTATATAACATAGGGAATCAAAAATACAAGTAACTATATTAGCATGCTAAAAAATGAAAGTAACTAGCTATTGTAATGATATCTTCTTTTGAAAATCCGAGTTAACAGGGAATAAAAAAAAATTCTTCTTCCTTCGGGAGCTAGAAATAGTCGGTGGTTAGTTCGTTTTATCGCAATCTGCAGGTTGCAGGTTCAAATACCTTCACCGAAAACACTCGCTCTTTCAGCTTTGGAGGCGTTATAATATAACGGTCAATCCCACTATTCGTTGGTAAAGAGTAAACCCAAGAGTTGACGATGGGAGTGTTATCTAGCTGCATTCCCTTTAGTCTTTTACTTCTAAATTAGGGACAACTTGGATATAACATTCGAGTAGCTTTGCGCTAAATTCGACAAACAAATCTTCCTTCAAAGTATGGAAGACGGAGATGGGTTTATTCACGTGTTTAAAGGTTTGGAAGTTTGGGAAATCTCTCAATGGGAAATGTGTGGGATAGTGTAATAGCGTGACTGAATATGAGACGTTAAAAGTAATATATTTAATCTTCGAAAACTAGGAATAAGACTCGTTCTTCAATCAACGCATTTTCGTGTTGAGTTAAATACTTATGTTTATGTGGTGTGTGCTGTTATTTTAAATTCGTTTTCACTTTTATTGGCTATGTAGCAGGACGCAAAGAGATAAATTAAGTTTGAACTGTTTTCTCGATACTTCAAATAATAACGTCGGTGGCGTGAATAGCTTCTGTGCTCTTTGCTAATGTTTATGTTCTTTCACTTTGATAAGGTGTGCATTTTGGATGTGTTTCACGTCAATTTAGCCTTCGAAGTAATTACATACTAAAATTCTTCAATTTTCAGCTGTTTATGTTTGTAAAAAGTAACTCTGTATCTTTATCCAGCTAATTTTTTGCCAGAGACAACGTACACATATTAAAATAATTAGTTAGCCACCTATGCAGTTAAGAAGTTTAATGCAGATAAGGACACCCCCGCGTCCGTCTGCCAAGTTTGGTTCTTTTAACTCCAAAACCATGGGGCAACCATATCTTTCGTAATCTCCTATGTTTAATTTGTTTGCTTTATATGCACATTATTAAAAAAACAAAGTCGCGTTTGTGTTACCACTGGTAACAGCTTTGTATCTTAAAACTATATTTTTAAAAGCAAATGATATTTTTTGTATATTAAATATATAATAAACTTGTATTTAATATGATTATTTTATTTATACATATATATATATATATATATAGTTATATTATATAGAAATATAATAGAAAAGACATTTTTCTCGTTCATATTGTTTGTGCAACAGATGTACTTTTTTAGCGATCTGTAAAAAAAAAATTAATGTACAAAATATTTGCAATGATCGTGGCCTTTACAAACATACAATTAATAATACTGTCCTGAAGTGATTTTTTTACTAACGTTTACTTTTAGCAAATGCTGATTTTCACACTTCAAAACCTACACATTCTTGACACAGCTCAATTTGGTAATTTCTAAAACATTTATTAAAACATTTGGCAATTTTCAGAGAGTAAATTTAATAGTGCCAATAAAGTAATCATAAAATTAAACTATTTTCTTACAGTTTTCAAACCCTTGTATTCATTGTTGCTTTTCCGACAAACAATGCTGAATACAACTACAATTCTTTAAAAAAAACTGTCAACAATTTATTAATTACAAAATCAATGCCAGCTATTCAAACTGCTGGAAACCATGACTACAACAGGTAAAAAAAAAATATTGTTTACCAATGTGGTGGTGTCACCTAGTGATTTAAATGAAAAGTATCAAACTCAGCAAATATAGCATATAAGCACAAGGTGTATCTTTATTTTACACTCACAGAGCTAAGAAGTAGTTTAGAAATACTAAATGACAATTGACTGATTCTGGCAAAAAAATGTTATGTGATATTTTTAAACTAGCATATTCGCAAGTAGACGGTATAAACACCACCAAATGAAAAGCTCATCTTATTTATCATTATTCTTATTTCGCTTCGCGATACGTATACCTATTTAAGTTGTTTTTCTTTACATTTGTGTACATATTAACGATCAAGTTATTTTTTGTAATATTTTTAAACATAACAACAACTTGTTAGTCCGTTATGTAACATTATGATGGCAGTGCCACAACATGAGTCTAAGTTCTAAATGTTTAAAAATAATGGTAATCTAAGTTTTGATAGATTTTCTGAGAAAGACTTTTTGTAGGTTATCCTATGAATATGAGAATCTACTTCATATTCACTCATGTCTAATAATAATACAGATGTCAAAAATGCTGCCCTAATGTTCTTTATTACTCCAGTTTAAATCTTTCTCAGAACGATGTTCAAGAATCCATGCTTTCCTTGGAACTAATTCCTCCATCGTTGACCTTGCTTACTCTTATAATAATTATTACACACTATTATCCTCACCTCAATTTTCATTTCAACAAGTTTTCACCAAGGACCATTTTGCCAACTTTTTTCTAGACCTTACACAAGCCTCTATTTCATATTGTTTTTACTCACCGTAGCCACCCGAACGTTTATTGCATGCCATCATAGAACACTTTCACTCAACCTTGTATGGTCTCCAGGGAATTTTAATTCCACTCTAATGAATATTACCCCCCAGTGGCACAGCGGCATGTCTGCGGATTTACAACGCTAGAAACCGGGGTTCG
>NW_013665692.1:332049-340021 GCF_000517525.1 Limulus polyphemus | reverse complement strand
GCGAAATTTCCCGCTGACTTATTCCACCATCTGCTTGACCAACTATCCTTCCTCTAACAAAATCGGACAATTCGAGAAAACCTTGACTTCTAGGCATGTTGTAGCACAAGATAATTAATGTGCGGCCCATTTTCATTTATATAATACTCTGTGAACACAAATTAGTTAGCATAAATCAGTTAAATGACGAAAAATTAGGTGTCTATTTACTTGTGACCACTTAGTGTACAGGTGATAAACATATCACCCGTGACGCTATGGCTCACAATTGCGGAGACATGCCACTACATTAGCATTTGCAAGTTGGCCTTATAGAAATGCGATTAACCATTCATTCTATTGGTAAGTCTATAATTACAGATTTTATACACAGTCAAATTAACAGTAATGCGAGGCTTATTTACGTTTCACCAAAAACAAACACTGTTTACTCAAAACATCAGACTGAATAAAACCTGCCTCGCTACTGTAGAAGTGCAGTTTTTCAATCACATAGTCAATAAAGGTGGAGTGTAAGCTGATCCTGCGGAGAATTCAGTGGTTATTAGGTGGTCGCTATTTTCCAACAAAGGGACAATTCGCAGTTTTCTTGATTTTGCATCGTACTGTCAATGTTTTCCAAAAACATCCACACCACTGTGTACATTGCTGAGGTTGACATGCACTTTATATAGAGATGAGAATATGAAGACGCGTTTCACTCCTTTGTCAAAGCGTCACTGTTGGCTTATTCCCCATCAAGACTGTTCCTTCATCTCGCGTGTGATTGTGTAATTGACATGGTTTTGTCATAAGTGCAGGACAGTATGTAGCACATGATCATTTATACCAATTGCACACTGAATGCTTTTGAGTATCAATACTGGACAACAAACAAAGAACTGCTCGCATGAATGATCGCAAGTTGGATAACCACCCTGCAAAAGTATAATTTCATTGTACAACACAAACCAGGTCAGTAGCACATAAATCCAGAAGCATTATCTCACCAACTAGTGAGACAATTATTTCACCAAGTGTGCAAAATATCATCCATTTAGTTAACATGTTAGCATAGTTCATCATTGATGTGTTCTTGAACAATGGATACTTTGATGAACCAGGAGCAATCCATACAGATTAAGGAGTTAACTTCAATAGCAAGTTTTTTTACAGAGGTGTGTCGAGTGTTAGGTGTGGTGAACAAGTGCACTTAATCATATTATCCTCAACCTGATGGCGTGTCTGAATGGGCAGTACAAATTATCAAAAGTACGTTTGCTAAGTTTGTTAACCCTGATCAAACTGATTGGGGTGAGCACATATTGTGTGTCATAATGGTGTACTTTGAAACTGAGTGACAGTTCTCCAAACTTCTGAGTGCTTGGTCGAAAAATACAGTTTCCTGTGGATCTGACATATGTCTCTCCACCCATTACAAAAGTACTTTACTGTCTTCAGGAGTATGTGGAATGAGTGTGTTCTGCAATAGTTCATGAGCCTGTTCATCAGCAGATGGGTAAAGCAGCCATAAATCAAAAGATATTTTATGACAAAGAAGTAATAAAACAGAAGTTCAAGCAGATTGACTATATATGGTTATGGTATACGTATGACCACGGAAACAACTTGGTTCTGAAATATTAGAATCCACAATCGAACAATGTTTTATAATAAATAATTATAATCTTTATTTAAACCGATCAACGGTTGTAAAAGTCACGCTACATGTTTCAATGTGATTTCACGTCAACTTCAGGAGTGTGAAAAATAGTTACTGTGTGCTATATAAGTTCAAAAGCAATGGTCATGTGACTACAGGTTTACAATTCAAAAAAGCAGATCATGCCATCTACATACCTTTTGATTTTCTAACCCTTTTGAAATGTAAACTAGCTTAAATAAACATTTTAATTTTGTATTATAAAACGTTATTCGTTTGTGGATTTTAATATTTTGAATATATATACACACACACAAGTTCCTTGACTTTTAACTTTTTAACTTAGTTCTGGTTGTACTAATCCATAACTTATCTTTCAATAACTCAGTGACGTAAACTGTTTGTTACTGGTTGGTCACATGGAGCGTGGACATGTGTCAATAATGTCGAAAAGCCTAAACTTTACACCAGTGATGAGTCTCTATAGAACGGGTTATCCAGGAATCAGTAATTTTACTTTAATGATGAAAGCACAGCTAATGAGGAGGAAGGCATTAGTAGTACATACCTGGCTTTTCAAAAGGACAGACCAAGACGCCAACGAGGTCCTCCTAATCATTATGGCAGAAATTAACTTCTTTAGCAACAGGTAGAGTGGTCAGTTGATTATAAACACATTCGTTGAAAGTAAATGGCATTCCTTATTTTCAAAGTTGTTTCACGATAGGATATGTAAACAGTACATCATGTGATAACCACTTGATCATTGATTGGTCGAACAATTAACAACTGAAATTAACACTTACTTTTCAGAATAGTGAACAATATTTTATAGCAAGATGTTGGTCAGATGTTTCACAATGGTTTCTTGATCTGTCTAGAAACTGTAGTAGAAATGCCGCTGAGAAGAACACGTGAAATTTGCTAGATACAAATTGAGGTTAATCATCGGATGAAAATTCTAGGAAAAGTAATAACATTTAGATTAAACTGTTAATAATCACTGCGAGATCTAATAACTGTGTTTAAAAGACTTTGAAATCCTTGCTTTCTCAGCACTCGTGTTAAGTTTTTGGTAAATATAATGGATGCTTGCTTGCAGTAATTTTTTCGACAAACTCAAAATCTTGTGCATAAGTCGGCACAACTGTGGATGGTGCTACTCTAAGAAAATACTCTCAGTAGTCTGATTATTATACACTAGTCTTCTTGATATCCGCATGAGATATTAATGCAGACTGTATAAATCTAGATTGTTTGTCTTAGTTATTTTTCGTGTTTATCTAATTGTATCTAGATGGTAGTGCTTCCAAAATAAACAAGTTGATTTCGATTGATTTCTATGTTATGATTGCAACAATAATTTTGGTATCATCCCGTGTATGTGTGATATTTGATACTGTGTGTATTTACGTGTATTTTTCAGTTGGTGACATGAAATATAATCTGGATGGATTCTTATAGGAGGATATACTAATTTTGCTTATTTAAGCCCGTGATTACTTTGTTTTTCGTGAGAACGTTGTGTACTGGGATAAATATAACTGTATTGGTAAGACCTAATATGTATTTAATGCACATGGAAAGAACGGCTGATGGTGAAGTCAGTTGCCATGGAAGCCAGATTAGCTAGAACCATGACGTCATGTAGTGCAAGTACAAGTTGGTCAATAAGTGATCTGTTATGATGAATACATACGTTCCACAGCATAGGCGTTTTTTGTTTTTGTTTTTCTTTGTTGTTGTTGTTGTTTTTTTTTATAAATTTCAACCGTATGCGTATATTTAATTATGTACATGAATGTGATATAAAGGACAATACAGCTTTTCAGACTAATAAATAATTTTGGCCTGGAATATTAATATATGGTATGTATGGTGGAAACTGTAGTAATTAGCTTATATCTCAGTGATATATAAAACATGATGCGTAGGGTATTTTCTTAACGCAGGGGAATAATATAAACAATTTGTTCCCAAACTGTAATATTTATAAGTAGTTGACTTCTCACAGGAAGAAAGACGTGGAATTGCTATAGGATTTACACTCATCGTTTTCACTAATGCTGGAGCAGGATGCGCTTGTTTATTTTGTTGAATTTCGCGCAAATCTACTGGAGGGCTACCTGCGCTAGTCGTTCCTTACTTAGCAGTGACAGACTAGAGTGAAGACAGCTAGTTAACATCACCGCCAACTCTTGAGCTATTCTTTACCAACGAATAGTGGGATTGATTGTAATATTATAATGCCCCCACGACTGAAAGGGCGAGCATGTTCATTAACGGGATTCGAACCTGCGATCCGCAGTCGACCGCCCTAACCACCTGTTGAAGGAATATCTTGTAATTAAAGTAAATTGGATGTTCGTAAGTGATGTCATTTAGTTTTTATAAGGTGAAGTTATATCAATCGTTCATGCAAAATGAAAGAAAACATCGTGTTTTCCATTAGTTTTGCTTTGGAAATGTGTATGATTTATATTGTGAAACAATTTCCAAAGTTGTGCGGATATTACTGAATGTTTTATCTCAATATTATTTCTGAACAAGGCTGTCATTTTATACACGAAATTTGTGTAAGCTACATTTAGTTGTAGTGTTATAACATTATATAGACGAATATAATTCTGGATATATCTCTAAAATCAAGTGTGATTTTACTTATTTGTTCATATTGTTGCGTCAGCAAGGTCACGTGACTAGTATCACGCCACGTCATTCTCGAACTTTCACGTCTTTTCCTTAAATCTCATGATCTTTCTAGATATAGTGTAGTCTTGTATATATAAGACCGGCCACGAAGCGACGGGGAGGTAATGAGTAATTGAATGTATGCGGACAAAATATTGTTGGCCACGTGAGACGTGAGTTATAGCGTTGTTATAGAGCGACTGTTGAAATTAAGTGTATCGTAAAGTTGTATTCGGAAAGAATAAACCAGTTTTATTTAAGAAAGGACTTGTGTCGCTAAAGTTTCGTCGGAACGAATTTACGGAAAATTAACGAACGACTGGAGGCGTAACAATATAGTTAGAACAGTCGAAATTAAGAAATGTAAACATATCTAATAAGTGTTTGTATGGCTGAGATTGACTGTTAAGGTAATTAAAGCATATATAAGCTGAAAGTTCATTACAATTGATACTTTTGAGCTATTAAGAAGTGTTCCGAGGTAGAAAGTCTACAGAACATCGTACAAATGCCTTATGGTTATTACACAATTAGGAGAGCTAATGTAATACTTACAGCATTAACAGTTTACATAACTGGAGCTGATTGTTACGAATTTTCAAACAGTTGTAAGTTGAGTGAAATTCGGTAGTGAGGTATTTGCGTGCCGTTTTGCAACGATCGCTCGCACTTTCTAATCAAGTAGTGACAGTTTTTCTATGGAGCAGTTTGTTTTGGATTTCGTGCAAAGCTACACGAGGGTTATCTGCGCTAGCCGTCCCTAATTTAGCAGTGTAAGGCCAGAGGGAAGGCAGCTAGTCATCACCACCCACCGCCAACTCTTGGGCTACTCTTTTACCAACGAATAGTGGGATTGACTGTCACATTATAAAGCCCCCACGGCTGAAAGAACGAGCATATTTGGTGTGACGGGGATTCGAACCCACGACCCGCGGATTACGAGTCGAGCACCCTAACCACCTGGCCATGCCGGGCCATCTATGGAGCAGACTCACTAGAATGTTAATAGGAGTTTGAAATAATCTATATAATGAAAGAACTTTACAGTATTTATTTTCTGAATGCTTAGGTTAATATTGTGATGAACTTTGGCAGGATGCTCACACAGGGAACTATATGGCTACACATGAATGTGTATAAGTGTAATTTTAGATAACAGCTACATACAAGGATTTATTTTTGTATATGTGATCCAGATTTACAATGAAGGGTAATGCTATTAATATGGTGGAACAAATGGTAGTGAAAAAAAGTCTTTGTTTCTCTGAGTTTTACCTGTATATTTTTCTTTGATGGCAACTGAACTGGATGGATGGAACCATGAAACGTAGTGTGATCCTGAAATCGTTCATTTGCAAGTATCTTTAGCTTTCTAAAGCAGCGATGTTTACTGTTGTATATTTTACTTATCCTGTATTGGTTTGGGTATGTGTTGGTGCGTACTGCAGTGGACAGCATTAATATTTATTTACATCTATGAATTATAATTATAAAATCTCAGATCAGCTAAATACTGTTTATGTTATGGTGAATGAGAGTCGAGTTAATAGTGTCAAGATGGTGATAGCAAAGGGAAGAATGTGATTACTGAGGTATAGCCAGTCAGAGTAGCAGTTTTCATTGCCATGGTGACGGCGAGTCATTGATCAGCCAGCCGCTTGGACTGTATATTTATATTCTATGCTACAAATGGCGTTCATATAAATGTATACGATATTGTACATATATGATTATGTGAGTTCGGTGTTGCATGTGCGTAAGGACATTGTATACGAGTTAATTCATGTATATCAGGTCATCCCATAAGTTCTGTCCGGATTTTAATTCCTTGAAATTTACTAGTAATTTAGAATGTTTAATGGTAAAATTAAGAGACTTTGTTGAATTGTAATTTTGTGTTTGTAATTCTGTACATTTAATTAAGTTATTGTTAATTGTTATTGGTTTATTGTATGTGATTATTGTTCGGGACGAACAATATTAAGGAGGGGGCAGTGTTGCGTCATCGAGGTCACGTGACTAGTGTGACGCCACCTATTTTCTAGAAGCATCTTGTTCCTTCGTGAATGTCCTAGCATTTACTAGATATATGTTTTTCTGGTATATAAATAAGACGCTCACAACGTGACGGGATAATGTAATGTGTGTATAGGTAATGAGTAATTGAACTGCAGTCAGAGAGAGACGCATTGTTGAAGTTAACGTTCGTTGTTAAAACGTTTGTAAAAGAGCGACTGTTGAAAATAAGTGTATCGTGAAGTTATATTCAGAAAGAATAAACGTGTTTTATTAAGTAAGGACTTGTGTCGCTAAAGTTTCGTCCGAACGAAGTTACGGAAAGTTACTTAACCAACGGAGACGTAACAATATGTATGATATATAAATATTTTCTATTTAAGATACGTCCCGAGACCAGTACGGAAGCCACCTGATGAAGAAACTCTACTCAGTTTTGAGAAGGGAAACGGTGAAGCTCTTGATGAAGTCACTACCTCTGATGTGATTGTTACCGATGATAGGACATTTACTGATGAAGCAGATGAACCCCACGTGAAGCAAAAGCCAACAAGACGGCTTCGGTTGCCAGTGGATCTGTTAACACGACGCCCACCTTATGAAGAGTTGCCTGAAAATGTGTTAAAATTCGTGAAAGTGTTATTGGAAAGGATGGATAATATTCACCATCAAGTGCATTCAAACTTGAAAACGTCAGCTGATTCGATGAAGCTATGTTATGATAAGAGATCTACTGAAATCAGCTTTGTACCAGGAGACAAGGTGTGGTTGTTTAATCCCAGGAAGATCAAAGGGAAGTCTCCTAAGTTGTCTTCTCCATGGAAAGGCCCATATGACGTAGTGGATCGTCTCTCAGACGTGACTTTCTGGATAAAATGTGGTCGACGAGGTAAGCCAAATGTGTGCATGCCAACAGGCTTTGGCATTATCGTGGGCCAGGACATTTCAGTTGGAACGAAGTGGAAAACAGAACAAATGACGCTGTTGAAGACGTGCTCCAGACCAAACATCAACTTTGCTGGAGTGTATCGAGTTGCTTCATGCACTGCTGTCCTATAGGCCATCAACAGTGGAGGGAGTAAGACATCGCAGTCATCTTGGCGACTATTACAAAACTTTGCCAATTCCTATCCCAGTGTCCAGTTGTGCTTTTCTACCATCCCATCAGACTGTGGGTGAAGTGGCATTGTTCTGGTCTTTCGTATGCCAAATAACTTGCAGCATTCATGGAACACAGCTGATTCAAAGTTACGGCCTTGATCTGAATGCAGTTCATATGGCATATCAAATCTGAGGAAGAAATCACTAATAGCTGAAGCTGGTATTGCATATGACTCAGGCCACTTGGTGAAATAATCCATCACCACACAAATATACTTGTTTCCTGCATGAGTTTGGGGCAAAGGACCAGCCGTGTCAACGGCTACTCTTTCCATTGGTGCACCAACATGATATAACTTCATTGGAGCACGTTCCTCATGCTTGGGTCCCCTTTTAGCACAACATGTACTGCATGTCCTGCACCATTCTTCCACATCTTGCCTAATACCTATCCAGTAAAATCTCTGTTGTAGGTGACTCAATGTCTTCCTAATTCCGAGATGTCCTCCTGTTAATTATCAT
>NW_013665692.1:321939-331078 GCF_000517525.1 Limulus polyphemus | reverse complement strand
ATGATAATTAACAGGAGGACATCTCGGAATTAGGAAGACATTGAGTCATCTACGACAAAGATTTTACTGGATAGGTATGAGGCGAGATTTGGAAGAATGGTGCAGAACATGCAATACATGTAGTGCTAAAAGGGGACCCAAGCATAAGGGACGCCTACCCTATGAAGAGTTGCCTGAAAATGTGTCAGAGTTTGTGAAAGTGTTATCGGAAAGGATGGATGATATTCACCATCAAGTACCTTCAAACTTGAAAACTTCTGCTGGACATTCTGCGGTCCAGGACATTTCAGTTGGGACGAAGTGAACAACAGAACAAATGATGCTGCTGAAGACATGTGACCTGAAAAAGCCACTATCGAAGAAGAAACTCTACTCAGTTTTGAGAAGGGAAATGGTGAAGTTATTGATGAAGTTACTACCACTGATGTGACTGTTACCGACGATAGAAGATTTCCTGATGAAGCAGATGAACCCCACATGAAGCAGAAGCCAACGAGACAGAGACCAGTACGGAAGAAGATACGTCCCGTAAAATTAAGAGACTTTGTTGAATTGTAATTTTGTGTTTGTAATTCTGTACATTTAGTTAAGTTATTGTTAATTGTTATTGGTTTAATGAAAGTGGCTATTGTTCGGGACGAACAATACTAAGGAGGGGCAGTGTTGCGTCAGCGAGGTCACGTGACTAGTATCACGCCACGTCATTCTCGAACTTTCACGTCTTTTCCTTAAATCTCGTGATCTTTCTAGATATAATGTAGTCTTTTATATATATAAGACCGGCCACGAAGCGACGGGGAGGTAATGAGTAATTGAATGTATGCGGACAAAATATTGTTGGCCACGTGAGACGTGAATTATAGCGTTGTTATAGAGCGACTGTTGAAATTAAGTGTATCGTAAAGTAGTATTCGGAAAGAATAAACCAGTTTTATTTAAGAAAGGACTTGTGTGGCTAAAGTTTCGTCGGAACGAATTTACGGAAAATTAACGAACGAACGGAGACGTAACAATATTATCTTTAACTTGTATCGAAAGGCAGGTTGGAACTGTGTACAGACGGGTTGCATAACCTTTAACATTAGAAACCTTAGTCACTGCTTATAAAGTAGTGAGCTTAATTTCAGTTCTTAGTGTAAGGCATTGGTTTTATTGGGCCTGGGTTCTGTCTCCGTGACAACTAGACAATAGTAGTTGGACCCGCATGTATGTAAAAAAAAACTTAACTCGCTGACCATACGATATTCCTTAGAAAGCTTAAGGGGAACGCTCTGCTAGCAATAATTCCAAACTATAGATACTTCACAAATTAGACAAAAGTTTCACAGTTTGGTTATTTTTCGGGCAAATATTTTACACATATACACTTGGATTATGCATGCTTATACTAAAATCTATACTAAACGTATGATTTAAAGTTTAATTTATGTGTTACACATTAATTTATTATTATTTTTACACAATCCATAATTTTACAATTATCAAAAAGTAATAATTATGCTTGTCCCTATTTTTGAATACGAACAAAAGTATTATTAAAGTCATATTGAAAGTTAAGTGTCTTTAAGATTTAGATGTTTAGAAAAGTAACTAACTATGTGCTAACTATGAACTGTTAGACTGGAAATAAATTCGAAAACATCCACATGATTTGAGAAGATATGACATTTTTTCGTACTATTGTAGTAAGTAGTTTTAGAGAAACATAATAATGAGCATGTTGTGCACAAAGAAACATTATCAGTAACTAGCACATCTTTTTATTCGATTTCCTCATTACGCCATTGATAGTTGCAGCTAGCTCAGGTAGCTGATACATATTCGTATAAAAAAATTGAATAACTGTTTTCGTTGTATAATTTTTTTTTAATTCCAGCTTAGTTTTTCAACAACATTTGTACATTTCCAAATGTAACTGAGGATAAAATGTTATAAACAAATAGACTGGGGTCAAGAGTCATTAAACATGCCGTTAGAAGAAACCAATAAATTAGGACTTGTGAGTTCTGTTGTCTATAAGTACCAATATTCCAAAGTCAACCCTGAAAGAAAAAAAAAAAGAAAATCAATACCCAAAATGTTACTATATTCTCATCTTATCCTACATCAAATGTCTGAATGACGACAAGGAAAACAGACACAAAATACCGATATCAAAAACCAGGAAAGAGCTGCGCTTGCCCACAATTTCTGGTCATATAAATGCTAATTCATCCAATTAAAATACTAACTGTGGATTTGGAGGAGTTTCATACTTCAACGATACAACTGTGAATTTTGAGGAATTCCATTCTTCAACGATACAACTGTTAATTTTGATGAATTCTATATTTCAACGATACAACTGTTAATTTTGATGAATTCTATACTTCAATGGTACAACTGTAGATTTTGAGGAGTTCCATACGTCAATTTATCATCACCAATGATAGGAAACAACATTTCCATAAACTTCTTTGATATTCTTTGTGGCTACAGAGACGTTGTTTCCCTTTTTGTATTCAAACAGCATTACATGCCAAATGTGTGTCTCATCGTGTGCCATCACTATAAGAGATTAGAGAATATTAAACTTTACACATTATATAGGCTACACTAACGTGACTTTTAGGCGGTTGGTTTAACTATTGTATGTGACTTACGTTTTTTTTTTTTTTTGGGTGGGGCGTTAATGAAAGTGTTCCAAACCGCGACATTAATTTCTTGACGACCTAATACATGCCGACGTGAAAACGATAAGACTTAGTAAGATCCAAAACTTCACATTGAGTTTTACTAACAGTCAATAGCTAATTTTTTCTCGACGAAAGAGATAACTCTGATTATATTCAATAATAAATTACAACTTACCATTATTAGAAGTCCAAATAACCAAATAAACTATGTGAAGACTTTAAAACACTCAGGGTAATCAATGAAGAAGAAAATTATAATAATCGTTTTACATAAAGCATTGAATCATACAAGACTACAACCCCACCCCCATATAGATATCAAATAACATCATTTAATAGACCTTACTCCTCTATGTGGTCTAGCACTGAAAGGAGGGCATGAATAAAGCCTTTGTTGTTGTCAGCTATCATTTGTAGCATCGGGTTTCGATACCTGTGGTGGGTAGAGCACAGAGAGCCCATTGTGTAATTTTGTGCATAACAACAACCAAACCCTAATGACTAAGTAATGACGAAAATGTCCAGGTAATCCTTCCACAAATTGAATGTTAGGAGTACTTTGCTTTAATGTGGAGTACAAGGGTAAACATTTACTATAAAAGTACACAACATGTTCAGGAATAGGAAAGATAGCATATTAATGATAAGTCAGACACACTACTTACAAACTGAGTTTTACCACTACCTGTTGGACCTGACACTAAAGGTGTAAATAGGTGTTGTAGCTGACTATCCACCTAGTGAAACTAAGTTGTATTGAGAAAGAAATGAAACAGAACTCACCTTACGAAGATCCGAACTTTATTATCACTTTGTTGTTGAATATCTAAAAACAAAATACGGTTGAGTGCTCTTGAGATCTTTTTCGTGAGTAAAAATGCTATCTTACCTACAACAACGGTATCAAACGTTTCACAATCAAGCCATAGAGTCCAAAATGTAACCATCATGAATCACCTATAATTTGAGTATAAACTGATGTAAAAAAGAAGCTAATATTGTTGAACAACATCGGGACAAATTCTAATCTATCATGAAATAATCGTGGAGAATTTATGAACAATGGAAAAGTTTCCTTTCAAAGTAATATATCAGCAGGTCTGGTAAACGGTGTACTATGTAAACGTAAAGATTTTTATCCTAATTTGCACAAAAATTAGCTGAAATTAACATTCCACAACATCTAGTAGGAGATGACGATAGATGTCAGTATATAGAATACAGCGTGGAATCAACTTCAACGGAAATTGCTAGAAGACCAACAATGCGAGTTGTATCCAGATGGGATCGTGTTTAATAAGTTATCATGAACATAGCATTGTTTATTCGCTGAGGTACTGACGTTAGCACTAAACTCAACAATATTTTAAGGGATAATCAGAAATAGTTGTGCGTGTTGTGGTAATCGAATAAATAACATTGTAACGGATTGTACCGATGATACAAATAGTCAAAAACGCTCATACATTCCAAGAAAAATTAACTCAGCTTTAGATCGCACATACTTTACCCTATAAATTCCAAGCCTGCATATTCTGCAAGTTATGGCTGAGTAAAAAATGCTACAAAGCAGTTAAAAGATTAAGCAAAACCTACATATTGAAAAAAGTTTGTTTGATTGCTTATTTTCTCGAATTTTACGCAAAACTACTCGAGAGCTATCTGCGCTAGTCGTCCTTAATTTTTAAATGATAGGCTAGTGTTAGTTAACACCACCCATCGTCTAATCTCTGGTTACTCTTTTACCAACAAATCGTAGGATTGATCATTACTTTATAACGCCCTCGTGGATGAAAGCGCGAGAATGTTTCGTAACGGGATTCAACAACTCGTGGCCCTCAGATTGAGAGTCGAGTGCCCTAGCCATCAGGCCATGCCATGCCCCACAATAGAACATCTGCGCTCTGTCCACCGCAGGGAATCGAGCCAGTATTTTAGCGTTGTAAGTTTTAAATTTACCACTGACCTACGGGAGAACTGAAACAAACGAAAGACTGGTTAAGTTGACAAACATCTAAAATACAAGTTTTTCCAAAAATGAAGTGTTTATGGGAGAAATAAACGAACATTGGCAACCTTATGTAAATATAATGACCAGTATAAATTGTTACGTATTGCAATATATCCCGGACGAGTCTCCAATTTATTACATAACGTATTATAATTTCAAATAGCTTGAAAGTGAGTTAAATGATAATTTAGATTTAGAAATTAAATAAATGTCGATATGTATCCAAATTATGACACTCGCCAACAAGATTGATATATATAGTGGTTTGTTTTTTTAAATACAAATATATTTTAATATAGAAACAATAACACAATTTACAATAACTTTTATTACAAATAATGATATATGTACAAAAGTTTTACAGACTTACAAACAATATTGAGTTCTCTATCTCGTCTGGAACTTCCTTGATATCTTATCGAGGGTTCACGATGAGCGAATAAATTTTAAGTTGATGTAGATACAATTCACTTAACAGGGGGCTAGTTAGCTCTGTGTTCTTTGGCCTTCGCCGGCCCCACGAGTGACTCTTGTACAAGCTTTTGAAAGTATTTTAAATTGGGGTCGAAAACCCTGTAAGCTTCAGACCGAAGCAGGTACAAAGTTTACTACTCGAAAATTTCAACATTAAAAGGAACAAGACATTCATTTCTTTGCAACACATAATAAAACCAAAATGTGGTGTTACTTCATTCAACACGGCACGTGCCGTTTTTTAACTGTATTAACTCGGGCTTTTCTTCCAACACAAATTATGATCGATGATGGATGTTGAGTATAATACAATCCTTTAGCCTCTTAGTATTCAAATGAGATCAGTCGGCGTTAACGCCACTAATCAAGCGAAAGTGTGAAAGACCCTTTACAAACCTACCACAAAAGTTTAACTTAACACTGTAAAACGAATGAACAAGAGCGTGTTAGCAAAATCAAGCAACAGTTTAAGAAAAGCTACGTGTTTGGATGAATAGATTAAGTCTTATTCTATTTACATTCAAATCGTACAAAATCCACAAAATGCAAGATCATCTTGTAGAAGTCTTAAGCGGAGTTTTCTACTAATCAGGATTACAACGTCTGATTAAATCATCCAAACATGTCTAAATCGTGGAAGGAATAATAAATGAACAAAATATTTATGAATGTAAACAGAAGTTACCCAAACAAGTTAAAGTAACTGGATTCGACAAAACGATTTTGATCGTCTACCCTGATGTAATGAGTAGCAAGCACAAGTCACGTGGTAATTAGTCGATATGGACCAGCTGTACTTAACTTCACCTAGTAGTAACTTTCCAAATAATAAACTAAGAAATTATATTACACATCTTCCGACACGTATCGAATTTGAGGGATCATGGAAACTAGATCTAGCCAAACTTCAGTACCCACATAGTCACTATAATGTACTAGATATTACGAGATCATTTTCTGTATATGTTGAACCACAATCATTTTTCATAATCAACTGCATTCGGCCTGGTCGTTACGATCAACCTAAAGAATTAATCCTTAGTGTAAATGAAATAGAAAACTTTTCCTAAACAAGATTAAAATGGAGATAGAAAAAAAGAATATGTCGATTGATTTGTATGGATTACTTCCACGAATTCTACTGATAAGATTCTTTTTTAAAAACTGTCAAAGGTGAACGTATAGTCACCTGGTAGGACAGCGGTAAGTCTTCGGATTTACAACGCTAAAATCAAGGGTTCGATTCTCCTTGATGGACACAACAGATAGATAGATAGATGTGGCTTTGCTATAAGAAAACACGCACAGTGAACTAATATTGTAAGGGCATTATTCTTCTGTGTGAGTACAATAATGTATTTATTACGTGTATTATCGTTTTCATCATGTATCGAAAAATGTTAAAACAATGAAGTTCAGATAAGGATAGAAATGATTTATTTGTTCATGATTTTGTTTCAACTTCTTGTCATACGCATGTTCCTTTTGTCGATTCTTAATCTATTGTAAGCCAAACGGCCAAATCTTTGTCGGCAATTGAAAACAAAAACAGAGAATCAAAATGATTGACACATTCTATTTTATTCAAAATATATAACATGCCCCGATATTTATGTTTAAAGAAGTAGAAAGCAAGTTTTCTTGAACATTTTAAATTGTCAAATGTAGCAAACCTACAGAAGATTTCTGATACGTCTTGAATAAATTCATATTTCTCAACTGTATCCCAGAGAAAAATATCAAAACATCTTGTTAATAAGTTTATCTCACTAGCTTTTTTTGTGAAATATAAGTTGAACTATGGCTTTTTCCAGCTAACTCAGTATGGTCCTCAAACACGAGATACCTTCATCATGACTTAACATGTCACATGTATGGCGAACATGGCTGATTTCATCGATTCCATATGCTTCAAAGTTCACTTTCCTCAGCTTTTGTACGAAGGGGTAAACATATTCTGCATACACTTCAAATGACAGAGTTTTAGGTTGCTCACTATTAACGGAAATAAGAACCTGATTAGATATAGTATGAATACCGTGAAAATATGAACGATAAGTAAACTGAACAAAGACATTTTTGTAATCAACACACGACATAAATTCATCCAGTAAACAATCCTGGCGCGATTTAAATTGAATATCAATATTCACAGATAGGATCAGTATTTAACTTACTGCCATTCATCTTGAGAAACAAATTTCATATCTCATTCGTGGGATATGAGATATTACTCCCATAACTCTTGTATCGCGAATGTGTATTCAACTTATTATTACATGTAACCAGGGGAGTAGTCAACACTAAAGAGCGGAGAGGGGGTACAAAATGATATGGACCTTTTCTTCTACACAAAGAATTTAAGTGATTTACTTCAACCTAAATGAAACTTGTAAAATGAAAGTATTCAAAATTTAAGAGAGTCAAGAGTATATTTTTAAAAAATCTCAGGATAGTGAGAATTTTAAAATCTTTAAAATATGGAGGGATGTCGTTCGATCCCTCTATTCCCCCTTCGGCTACACCTTTGTATGTAACTAGGATTATATAACAATAGTTTCCTAGCAGATATACATACGACTGTTTGTTGTTGCTCCTGTTTTAGTGGTTTGACTAGTACCTTTGTAGCTTTTGCATTTTCTGAATGTCAACAGCATCTAATTTCTTTCCAGGAAAAGTAGACTAAATTCAAAACATATACACTAATTACTAAAAGGCAACAACATTACTTATAAAGATAATAATAATAATAACAGAAAACAAATGGAGGATAATATATAAGAAGTAGAAAAATAAATGAATTAGAAGTAAACAATACTAAGATATAGTTACTTTTGTAGATTAGTTCTCCATTCTTTCTTTCACGTGTTCACCAGTACTATACTGATTATTAGACTGAATAATAAGGAACAGATCCTCATATTTATAGTTGAAAAGAGATCCCACGTGGTACTTCTTTGTAGCCTCAGTAAATATTATAAACTGGACTGAAAAATACTTGTTGTGAATTAAAATGAAGTCAACATGCTGAAGAGCATGCTATCTTTATGCATTCGAGGTCATAACAAAGTTCATTATGACGTCAACTTTTGTAATCACAGGCTCGAACACACACATATCGGTTGAATAAATAATTTAATATCATTATACTACTCATCTTATTTATTAATTTAAAACATATATATTTTTTAACAATCTGTATAATCATAATCATAAAGGCAATCAATATTATAATAAAATCCATAATTATCCATTATAATCAAGAAGTTATATTACCACACCCTTTGACAGACTCACTATTAATTATTAGACCTCTGGTGGCACTTTATAGAATACGCGTCTATGGCCTTACAAGTCACGTGATCTCCTACTCTCTACGGGCGGCATCCTGTGATCTATAATCACGAAGATTCTCCTCAACTTTGATGGCTTCTTTAGACGCTATGTGGACAGTCTTAATACTCGCGTCTGATAATAATAATTCTACATGTATGATTGGTTTATGGTGGTGGATAGGTGAGAGAACATACTTAAAAAGTTATACATGGAATAACAAAGATAAACGTTTAGATTTACACAACCTCGATTAATCGCCGAGATGAATTCAAATTCGATGACGAGGAACCAACTTTGAGACTAATAATGCTTGGAGACGGCTTGAATGGGTAATGACGAAAAACTTTAATATAAGTTTAACATAGCAGCAAATGTACAAGGTTTTGTTATCATCAGGTACAAGTAGTTTACACTGACACACACACACACATATATATATATATTTATATACAGTATGGAACAAAGAAGTCACATGACCAGATATTGTTGCACGACTAAAAGAGATATCTTGGCACCCCAGGGTGTTGGTTTAGATTAGGGTTGTTTTGTTAAATTAAGATGGAGACTTTGATTTTTTCTTTTGTTTATGTTTCGTTATTTGTTTAAAATTACTGTGTTTTTAATATATATACTATAGTTTTTT
>NW_013665692.1:307973-321832 GCF_000517525.1 Limulus polyphemus | reverse complement strand
TATTGTGTGGCTCTAAATAATTTTTGTTTAGTAACGATTTTAATTTAGGGCCGGATTTTATGAACCAATCATACCGTGAAACTATCTTTAAACCTCGTAACCTGAATATAAAAATCATCAAAAGGAGAAACGAGATTTCCATCCTCAGACAGTGATGCTCTGAAAAGGTAATTCTACATCTGTATGTGACACTTGAATCCTGTAAAAACACTGTGATCTGTAACTGATTAATGTCACAATGTTATTTCCTAAATATGTTAACAAAACTGTGAAAACACAAAGTTGGTATAATAGAGAAAGACGCTGGAATTTTTAAACAAGGAAAGGGATATAGAAAATATTTTTCCAGCTAGTTTATGATAAAAAGAGTTTCAGCAATCGGTTGAAGTGACACGTTCTCCAATTAGTTTCAAGAAAAAAGTCTGCATACATAAATTAGTCATACACACGTACCCTTTACAGTTAAAATAACCGTTACCTCTTTACAAGACGTCAGTCCATGGAAATTTTAAATATTTAGTAAATGATTAAATCATCGAAGTCCTCACTCTCATAGAAAACTATCAAATAGACAGACCTTTATCCTGCGCAATGCAATATATAGAAGAATAGTCAACTATTCGAAAGCGCTCGAGTTTTGGGTCTTATTTTGAGTCTAGTACACTTTATATATGTGATCCTTTGTGCTAACTCTTTTATCAAAATAAACAGACATATAGGCATGTACATAAGGTTATCTACGTTGTAAAGTTTTGATAGATTTTACAGAAAACAACATTTCAAGTCTTCCATGAGACAAGTCACAGGCAAAGAAACTTCATTTACCTGAAAGCATTTACATGTGTACTCAGAAATCAATGTATAATGTACCATGGTCAATATAATACACGAGATGCATTTTTAATCATTTCCATTACAAGTTTGAAGTATTTCCGACTTCAAACTTAAAAAAAAATCTTTAAAGCTCAATTTAGATGCATCTCATACATTCATTTATTGCTTTTGAACGCATCAAAATTAAAATACACCTACATATCAATTTTATTATCATAGCACGATAGTTTTAGACTCTATGTTTAAAGTAAATCATATTCAATAGACATTAATATTTTTCTAGACCGTACTAGTCTCTAATGTTTAACATTACTTTGATGGAAGTTTCACCTTCTTAGAAACTTTTTTATTAAAGGCCTGGCATGGCCAGGTGGTTAGGGCGCTCGACTCGCAATTTGCGGGTTCGAATCCCCGTCCCACCAAACATGCTCGCCCTTTCAGTCGTGGGGGCGTTATAATGTGATGGTCAATCCCACTGTTCGTTGGTAAAAGAGTAGCCCAATAGTTGGCGGTAGGTGGTGATGACTAGTTACCTTCCCTCTAGTCTTACGCTGTTAAATTAGGGACGGCTAGCGCATATAGCCCTTGTGTAGCTTTGCGCGAAATTCAAAACAAACAAACTTTTTTAAGCTTCTGTTTCGTTTTGCCCACCCTTATTTTATGGTGTATGTGAAATAGAGATAATACTTTGTTCACTTTTATTTATAACACATTAAAGTTTGTGAAAAGTACTAGTAATATAGTTTTTACCATTATCGTCATTTTGAAGTATAAAAGCCTAAAATATTACCAGTCGAAAAAGTTTCACTTTTCCTATGTAAAATTTTGAGCAAACTACTAATCGTCTTTAACCTGTATGACAGTTTTATATGTAAAACGTGTAAAATCTGGATATATTCATTTGAAGAAATTTTAACTCTTATGTAACAGTATCACCAGATTGGCCATTCATGCCTCTTTCGGTACTGTACCATTATTATTTTTTGCTTTCTGTATTTGAATATATATATATCGACTAGTGGAGAAAGAGAGATGAAAAAGAATTACATTTTAAAATTTAAGTTAACAATAGGAAGAAAACATAAGTTGTAAGGATATGAACTATATGTTTATATATAATATCGTTTCTAAGGTATGATTTATTTTCAAATGTTTACAGTGATTTAATCAACATCAAAATACTTCCAAGGGGTAAATTTGCACCTAAAACCACCTATCTATAATGATTTAAGCACCGTCAAAATAATTTCCAGGTGATGAAACTAATGCCTATATTCATCAAGTTTTGATAAAATTTAATTAAAGTTTTCCCTAAACAAGCTGTTTTTAATATAGTTGTTCTAATACAAAATAGTTTTAAAACTATAAAAACTTTTGTGTTACAGTGTCAGTCACTCCTGCGGTTGTTGATGGATTGCTTTTCTTTTCCTCTGCCCTTTTTGACACAAAATACAGACTGGCATACAGTAACGGTTCTACAGAAATGACATGTCAACCTCATACACGTACTGAACTTGCTAAATATTAGTTCTTATACATTGAGCTTCATTTGACTACGCTTATATGACAAACGGGATAATCTAAAAAATCATCATTGTACATGCATAAAATTAAATACAATCAATACTAAAACACACTAAATTTTTAGACAAATGAACGTGTTTATTTATTCATCAAAACTCAGAGAAAATATTTTATATTACTGTACAAGTTGAAAAATGGTGTGGATCTAATAATATAGAATATTGAGCAAAACAATGCTTTTATGATATGCTCACCTCAGATACTTAAGATTATTGAAACATATACACAATATTAAATATAGTTCACACGCCCACCAGTGGCACAGCAGTATGTCTACGGACTTACATCCATGGATAATAATAGCAGCATTTGGCATGGGTTCGATATGAATCTACCTCTCATTGGTTTATGATAACATTAGTTCGAAATAAAGGTTAATAGCCTATTATTCATAACTATATATTGTTCGTAATTATGATAAAATTTATTGCTTCAGCATTTAAGCTTTTATTTGACACACAATAGTTGCATCGTTTCCAAATTAAAACTAAATTTATCATCCATTTTAATTTCTATTGATCATTATTTAGTAGATATGGCTCGTACGTTTGTTTTATCTTAATCAAAATGTGATGCAATAAAATTGTTTTGATTCTAATGATTAACGTCATTTTCTCTTTGGTCCATTTTTAAATTGTCTTACTTGTATTTCTGTTATTCATCGTTTCCTTTCTTTTGACAATGATCACTGGGGATGACCAGCACTTTTTGAAAGTTGTATTATACTACTCTTGAACATCCACTCACTTTCAGCAAAGAAAACATCCTAGTGTTCCGAGAAGACGTGTCTGGAAATTGTTTTAAGAAACGTGCTTTGCCTATATCTACGTGATTGTTATCCAACCCAATCTGGTCCCACAAATTCCTTAGATAGTTCACTGACTTCGTGTAAGTGTGTGTCAAGTCCATATTGCATACAATCTTCAACTAGAGGTTTAATTTACTTTGGAAGCTCTGCACTCATTCTTAGATAAGGTACAGTGAATCAACAATAGTTACTTGGTTTGTTTGTGTCACTTCTGCCTCCATTACCATGCTGGCAATGATACTCTTTCAGTACTGTTCCTACAACTACAGCTTACTTTCCAGACAGAAAACAGTTGGTTCTGTGCATCAGTTTTATCACTACAGCAGACAGTAAATGCTAGACTCCATCCACAGTATACCTCATGTACACATTCAGGAATATTACTACCTCCTTCTTGATGTGTCCATGTGAAACCCACTGTTGTAAGGCCCAATCTGGTTAATACTGGATGGTTTTATGACAAATCCGAAGCTCACCTGTCACAAAAGTGAAACTGGCTGACAATTTCTGCAGTAGATCCATACCTGAACAAAAATTGATGTCACGTAGCAAATAAAACTGCTCAAACGAAGTGGAAATGCATCTCTACATTCACACATAGCTTGTCACCAGTAGCCAGAACAAAGTTTATCGTAATCCAAACTGGAAACTTTCCTCAGAATACTTGACACACACACACACAGCAAACTTGAGTAAGGTCCTGACAACTTCAACATCCACTAGGAAGTTAAGCTCATTTCCATATATATATATATGCAATAATTCCATAATTCTCTAAACAAATCACCATGATATTGTATGCAAGGTAACTACTGCAACCTCCCAAGCTGGTAGTCAGGTCCAACTGGAGGAGCTGCAACTTGTCATTAACCCCCCTGCATTTGCAGTAGTATTCAGTAAGGACAGTAATTGCTTCCAATAGTCTTGGCTTTCCACAGTTGAAGCAGGAACCCCCCCCCCCATTTCTTGGTTATTTTCTTCAAGCACTAACCTCCTGTTGCATTGGGGATGCATCTATGGCAACTGGTCCTGGAGTGTCCTGTTGTCCCATCTGGAAACATGACAACTTTACCATGATGTTTTGAAGTATTACCAATGATGGAGCTACTGATCAATATTTTTGTCAAACATTAGGACCCTCATAGACAATGAAGGTTACTTTGGAGTAGAGTCCCAAGCTACAGTTATCACTGTTGCTGATTTCTTCCTCTGCTTCAACATAAGGTCTGATGTAACCCCATCAAACCATGTTGCCATATAAATTGCTTATGTCACAGACAAAATGTTCCTGATGAGTTTGAACATTGTCAATGTGCCTTTCTGGGTCGGAAGAGTCTTGACTGCCCTATGAATCTGCTGCGTCACAAGACACTGGCTTCTCCATCCGATGGCATCATGGCACTTTGCAGCAGACATTGTCCATCACTTGCATCTCACTAATCTCTTTGGCCATGAGTTAATCCAGTGCCTGGAAATACCTAAACTAGTTAGCAATTATCTTGGAGTCCCACAGAAATGTTCGAACTGCTCACCACCACCATGACCCATATTTAAATGTAAAGGTAACCAGATGAGGTTGTGTTGTGGTATCTTGGTCTTCCCTAGTCACCCATCAACCTTCTAATTCCAAGGATGGATATATAATGTGATTTTAACCATTATCATAGTTACTGAAATCTTCTAATCCAAAAAGGGTGCTCTTCTAGTCCTTACCAAATTCTCATATCACATTTCATCTCCTTCCACAACAAGTTCTACATGGACTCAGAAAGTGTAATTCCATGATGATGAATTTCCCAACACCAGAAAGTCAAATGAAAAAAGAAGCACATTGAAAATAACTCCATAATAAAAAATATTTTGGGCATGTCACTAAAATGCAGCTTGAGAACTTAGTCCATGGTATTCAGGTACACTGATATCCAACAAATAGCTACAAGTATCCATATAATACAGGTTCTATAAACGATTTACATAAAATAAAATGAACATGGACAGTAAAGGAAATTGAAACAGTATAAGAAGTAATCTCTGTGGTTTAATGTCATATAGAATAATATCTGTCCAGATATTACAAGATGTTTGTAAGTTTCCTCTCATAAGTAATGTTAGTTGCTGAATCTAAATAGAACTTAGGAATCATTGCGATCTCACAGGTCAAAAAGTAGATGGTAATTCACACAAACACACAAAAGAGAATGAAATAATATTATAAATCTCGGTGAGTTTTAATGATAAATTGTATACTAAAACATTCAAGTAGTTTGAGAAATGGAATGTGTTGATCTTATTTTCCCAAATGTAATAAACCTCTAATGAATTATTGAAGTATAAATTAATACTAAACAATTAAGAAATTTTTTAATATTTAATAAATAACACAGATCAAATTATTTATCATACTACCATAGCATCTAATGTATAACATATATTTATTGTATAACATAGTGTGTGAATTAGAAAAGGCAGGACTTTTGACTTGATAAATTTACCTTGTCTTTTAAACAATATGAAGGACAGATGCTACTTAAATCAAATTGAATTGGTCATTATAACTAAAAGTACCTTGAGGAGATTATTGATGGAAAGAGAGCCTGTGCCAAACTCCTCAAATGTATAATAGTAGAAAAAGTAATATTATTAAAATCATCCGAAGTACACTAGGTACTTCGAGTTGAATAACAACAATATATAAAAAAAAGAAAACAATAATAAATACTACTAAAGTAAAAATGATTGCTGCTGGTTGATTACCACTGTGCCACAACAGGACTGAAGATAGAACTTGTGCTAAACTCTTTTAGTGTGTAAATCAAAATAATATGCATAATTAAATTAAAGTGACACAAATAGTAAAAAAATTAATTCAAATCTTTTCACTCCTTAATAGCATTTTAATACAAATACATGAATGTACTGACAATTTATCTTACTCAGTAACATACATTCCACAATAAATATACAATATTCTGATGGTATATGCATGTTCTTATACTTAATATAAACATTCTCATCATTTCACTTTCAACATATAGATGTACATCCTGAACAAACATAATCTTTTCATTTATGTTAATTATTCCTAGGACTTCTATTTTGTTTCTCAGTTTTTATTTGTAGCTCTTTTGTAGTTTTATTTAGATATCTTAAAATCAGTGTTTTTTGGGTTTTCATTTTTAGTTTTATGTAGGTATCTTAAAATCGTTTTTCATTTTTTACTTTTAATACTGTAATGCAGTGTTTCCAAACTTTAAATAGCAAAGTTTCCATTGCACCCACTTCACATTAAGACTTCTCACAAGTGATAACAACAAAATCAACATTTTCTTTACCTGTTTTTAATCATTTTTTTAAATGAAGACATGCTTGTAAGGAGTAAATGTGAGAGCAAAGTGATAGTTTTTTTTATATTATCATCGTATCCATCTCTTCTGTTTCTTCTATTGTTATTTTTGGGCTCTCTCACCCCCAGCCACCGGTAAGCACCCCCTAGGGAGTATGCCCCACAGTTTGAAAAACACTACTGTAATGAATATACTAATATATCATATATTCTCTGCACACTAATTTCTCTTAGGTATAGTTCTATTTATGTCAAAGCTTTGTAAAATTATGAAAAATAATAATTATACATGAACCCCTATGGAAAGAATTAAATCTCATGAGCACAGTGACTCAGAAAAGTGGATGTTAATGAATAACCATTTCCAGTTTTTATTGGAAAAAAGACCCATTTCATTTTTTATGTATTAGGGATGTTTTATCAGTGTTTATTGGTTACAATAAAAAATCAGAAGCTCTAATTATTCCCTACCAACTCTGAAAATGTCACTAGACTTTTGATTATAATTCTATAATATTCATGCAATTTCATTGCAAAAATATAAACACAAGACCATAAGAAAAAGAAAAACTAACTTCCTGAAATCGACAGGAATTTTCCTATAGATCATTATCTACATATCTACGTGTGCCACTGTTTCCGTTTATCAACATTATATTTTAAGATCTGTGCAAGAACTCAGCTAACAGATGTTTCCGCATATAAAAGCTATCTTCAAGTAATGAACTTTTCATCTTCTAAGTAGAAAAAGGGTAGCTGCTTAGCATGTGATGTTAATATTTACATATACACTAGTTTGCAAATCAATTCGAACACCTAAACAATTGTCATTTTATGAGCTTTACAAACAAAATAGCCATTGATTTGATACAGAAATTAAATTTAATCATTGCAGAAAACTATTAAAGAATTAGCATACATGCATAAAACTCTCAAATTTTGTCACTGCTGACTGGTACAAAATCTAAAGACAATTATGCATGACAATTTTGCACTATTTTATATTTACATCAGACTCTTGAACAACTTTTAAAAAATCCTTTGCACTTAATCATTTGTGGCTATATGTTGCTCTTCTCTTAAAATTTTAAATTAATTAAATTTGTGGCTAATCAATCTATCACTTTCCAATGTTCCATTTATTAGTCTTTTTATTTATTACTTATCCTGATCAACTGCTTTAACCATTTTATTTTACAAGCAAGTTTTAGTTTAAGTAATAAATCTTATTATTGACAAAATTTTTTTATTGAGATCCACTTATAAATTCTTTAAGATGGCATGTGTAAAATGTTTATAATATACAATGTATTCCCTAAAAATAACTTTTCATTCCACATTTCCTTGAATGCATAACCTTAATATAAATTTTGATGTTATGATTTGGGAATTTTAAAACCTTTTAATAAAGAAAAATGTCATTGCATCCAACTTTTTTAAATTAGTTTGGCTCTTATTAAAAATAGAAAACTAATAAAACTGGTTCTGAAGCAGTTTAATCTTATTTTGGTAATTATTGGTTTAAAGTAAAAGATAATGTGAGAAAATCAATAACTTGCCTATTTTGATGCTTTTTCCAACATTTTAACTATAATGGTTATATTTCTTAGGCAGAATAAATAGAAAAATGGAATGTTTTAATATATAAATTTGCCCTTACCCTACTGCATATTTATACAATATTTAATATAAAAACATAAGAAATCTTTTTGAGAATAGTGAAAGTGTTTTTTTGTGGGTATGTACTTTTTGAAATATTTTAATCTTTTATACAAAGCTATTACATAAGTGTACTTTTCTAGCTGTTCATAACTTTTATGGGTTTCATTGATCTTTATCAATACACAACATTAACTGTATTTGCTGAACAAATTTGTTTCTTAATCACAACACAGAGGAATGCATTAAAAACTACTGTGAATATTAAACTTTTTAACTATAATAATGTTAGCATAAAAAAAAGGTACAGCAAAGTAAATAATAAAGTGACATGCATACAAAAATTGCACCACCCTCAAATATAAAATCTAGACCACAGGCATGAATACTCTAGTTAGCCTTACATTTAAAATCCAAAAGAAATAATTTCATAAAAAACAAAAATTTTAAATTGTGTATTTTCATTTTCAAATATGCCACAGACAAAGTCACTTATTTTAAAAGTAGTGCTCAAATAACTTATAACATTCTAGCTATAGCTATTTTAATGTCTCTCAGATATTTGATTAAACAACTACTTATTAGGGCCATCTATCTCAATGGACAAACATTACAATTCCAAATAGAGCTTATATTATTACTGCAGAATTCTTACAGAGCAGCAAACACAAACCTAGGATAAATAGTATTAACAAAATATTAAAGAAGTCAAAAGTTTCTAAAAAATTATCATGCCTTAACCCTTTGAGTTATAAATAAAATAATGAATTTTTACTGAAAACACCAATGCTCAAATCTGTGGTTTTAATGAAATTCAGATTTTCTGATACACTGTAAGGGTAATAGCCTTTAGATAAATTCAATAACACAAGTTGCTGAAATTAAAGGTTTTAAGTAAAAGTCTGTAAAAACTAACATTTTAGTAGAAACAGAAAAAATATTTTCAGACAATGAATACTTTGGCAATTAAAAAAGGTCATAGATATTTTTATGCAATACATAGCTGTAAATACAAAATTGCAGAATATTTACAAAATAAGTCAAATGAAAGAATTTATATAAACCACAGTAAAGTTATTATATGCATAAAAATAATTCAAAGCTAAAAGCACAACCACAACTATTGATCACCTAACCTAAACAACCCACAACCCATTGAAAGTTTCTGCTTGAACATAATAACCAACTTTCTCAACAACAAGATTTTTCAACAGTTGTAAAATAAACAATCAGCAGAGAATAGTAGCAGAAGTTTAACCATCAAGTGGAAAGGTTTCTGGCAAAGCTTTAATTGATCAGTTGTTTGTTACAGTTGTCTCTGGACCACTGGTTGAGAAAATGTTTTTTATCTATTTGCTATTAATAAGTTTTTTCCTGTCTTACAAATAAATGTATACACATGACACGGTACATTTTAAAGTTCTTGAATGCCTAATTGTTATGCTTCTGAACATTTTGGTTTTAGATTTAGCTTTAAAAAATTTGGAAACATACTACTATGTCTTAAAGTAATATTTAAAGTGTCTTAGGAAAATAAAAATAATCACTGCTTGTCAAACAAACTTTAATAAAAATTTGCATATACTTTACACCTTCCTTATATGACTTCTTTAAAATAGTTTTGTTTTGCAGCTCTCATAACTGTCATAAAGAAGTTGAGAAAAAAATCATTACATATCTTCTAGTGGATCATGTCTAGACTACATGAAAGTGCTTCAGGATTTTGCTTTCACATAGCACATAATAAACAGTCAGTGAAACACACAACAAACATATTATTACAGCATGCAACTCCATCTTCTTGTTTTAATTTATATTAATTTAGTTCTAGTGTGGTATTTATGACTTCTGAAAATCATAAAATAGTTTTAAAAAAAGGTTTGATTGGAAGAGTAATTCATTCAAAAGGTTTTAATAAACTATATCTACCAATATTGGTGTGTTATTAACTTTAAGCTTAAAACTAGCTCCAAAGAGGCAAATGAAGTACATTCAAACTTTTCAGATAAATTACATTCTACCAGTCAAACTTCTTTTAAAAAATGTTTATTTTGTTCACACATGGAATAAATGTTAAGACATGGACTAGCAAGTTCAAAACAAGAACCAATTAAGCACTGACTTTACAGCACAACTGGGTTGAAATCTTTGGGACAACTTTCAGATGTAACAGAATAAACACAAACCAATTATCTAGGTCACACTGTCCCTGACTGTTGTAAAAACAAATAACAATTTTCAATTCTCTTGATTTATCATATCTTATTCTTTACGCACCCCTTATTTCAAACAGTACTTTTAATAAAAGCCATTCTTATAATGCCTAATTCATGGTTATAGCACCCATTTAATGCCCTTTATTCTAGAATTTAAAACTAAACTACATCATAAAAAACTCTTGCCAGTCCATAACGAACTGAAAAGGCTAATCCACTGCAAAGAACCTGAAATAAAATCAGAAAAAGTACTTAAACATGATTTTATTGTTTCTAGCAATTATACTTATTGTAATGCATCTACATTTTTACATAATAAATTCAATAACATTCTTGCACAAATATCTGAAAAAAGTATTTACAAACTATGCCTAAAAATTAACTGCACTGTACTAATACATTCAAAATACTAGAAAGACGAGAAGTTCAATAAGAAAGGCATAAGTAGGTTCTTAAAATAGCTTAATCAGTAATAAAGAATCATTAATTTCTTCTTCAAACTAAAAATGTAATATCTAGTAAAAGGTAATTTAGACTCTCAGAAAGTGTTAACAGTAATGGAATAAGTTTATATAAGGGATATATTAATTACACTACTTACTAGAGAAACATAACTTGAAAAAAAATTACTGGACATTTTAAAAATCTATGAACCAAAATACTAATCAAATTTCTTTAGAAATTAAATGGAACAAAATCAACAATAGTGAAAATGGTGAAGTATACACCAGTTAAAAGGTAATTAATGATTTACCCATGTAAATGATCTTTAGATCAAGAAAAAAAGTAATTTATGGGTTTTTTTGTTCTTCAGTAATAAATTTAGCATCTGAATTTTATAATTCAAATAATGTAAAAAAGTTTTATACATTCTCTCTTTGAACAGAACAAATATAAAGATCAATACAACTACAAGTAAATTAATGGCATAAAATTATTAGACAAAGTTCTTACAATTTTTTCTCATAAAAACATGCAATTTATTAAACTAGGTACCAATTTTGAACCTATAGAAATGCCATCCACTTGATTACATACTTTTCAATTAAACTAAAAATAAGATTGCTTACTAACAAACAAAAATAACTTGATAAGTACTTCAGTTAAACTATAAACTATTTCATTATCTTTAAAAATCAGATAAAAACCCCTAATTTAATATCTTCATCAATACGTGTATTGAAAATATTGATGTACCAGCAGAGACCTACAAAAAATTTGCTGTCAAATTAGTATCTTTATTGCAACAGTACTTCTTGAAATACAGGATTCCTAGAATAATACAAAAGAATTCTAATTGCAGACACCAAAATCTTTAAGTCCACTTGTCTTAGGCCTAACATTAATTAAGCTTATATTCAATAAAGAGATAAGTAAACTCTTGTAACTTGAGTACGTTTTTGCTTTGATTAGTTACGGCTAAACTTTACCATACTTAATACTAAAAATAAATAATCTTATAATGTTATTCCACAACCTAACTTTAGACCTTTTTTAAAACTTTGATATATTTTTAATATGTTGTACAAAATGTCTACTAAAATATATTTACATCCTCCTTTTGTACACATGCACAATTAGATATTAAGGTATGCCAGATTTTCAGAACAGATAAAAACTGAGCATTATTATAATACATAGAAATTCATTATCAAAACTGAAGCAAATGATAATATGATCAAATTTCTATTCTTAAATGCTACCAGAAAACTTAAAAACTAACTTTCAAAAACATTTATTATTAATGTAAGGATTAAAAAAATCAACATGTAAACAAGATAATATATTGAGAAGGTGAGTGACAATAATGGATTAAAAGAAATATAAATGAACAGTCTCATTTATGAGTTTTAAGCAAACTATATAAGATATTGTGCGATCGAACTGATCTATTATGATTATAAACTTCAGAAACGATGGTCTTCAATTTCAATAAATACCTCCATTATTTACTTTTTTCTTTAGCTAAATCATTCAAAACTACATGTAACCTAATGGAAAAAATACCTGTTCTTCATCTTACATTAAATTTTAAGCTAGAGTAAGGTACATAGGAAATTTTTACCTCTTAATTTTTTTTTTATTAAATGTTTAGGATAGGTTGATCTTAGTACTTTCCTTTGTTGTTACTTCCTGCATACTATTATCATACATGTTTATATACCTTAACTTCTACATGTTTCTTTAATATTTGGATATAATTTATTAACCTGAAATATGAGTAGTTAGCAATATGCCTCTACCACACACAAATCATTAACCACAATGTATGTAGGTCTACTAATTAATTGTTATATGTACAAACTTCACTGTTTAGCTGGTGTGATCGGAAAATAACCCAATACTTTGATTAAAATAACTTTTAACAAATTTTGATAACATATATTAGTAACGGATTAAAATAATACCATAATAATAATACCAAAAGAATATCTAAAAATGATTCAAAAGAAAATGTTGCAAATGTGGTGACAGCACTGAAGAGAAACCCACAATAAACACGTGAGACCGTCTTCGTAATTTTTGTCATCGAGAAAAGTGAATAAGAAAGAATAATGGGGAACTTATATATGTATGAGGTATACAAGGGGGAATTGACGTAAGTGGAGAGAGTCACAAGATTAAAATCACTAGGGTCAATATAGTGAGGTATAAATACTGGAGCACGTGAGGTAGAATTCATACCAATGCTTATACGGGTAAAGAAGTGAACCTTTTGTCAGGCTAAAGTGTGAGGGGAGGCAAGTGTATTTTGGAATTTGACATAGACCAAAATATTTTAAACATGTCTGGACAATACATTCCCGAGAAGAAGAATGAAGATTCACAAGTGCAAATGCATAGAGGGAGTTAGTGTACGTGGAGGTGTGTCGCCCTTTTATTGGCGAAGGGCCTTGCCAAATGATTATGTCATTGTGCGATAGCACAATTCACATTAGATCATGTGAGATTAGGTTTGAGTTGCCTCAAGGCTAGTGGCATGAAAATCTCTAAGGCAGATGCATGGGGAAGATAGTTTAACTGTGTGAAGAGTTATTGTGGTATTGTTTGGAAATTCAGTTTTTTCATATTAAAGACAAATGGTTTTGATATTTTTGTTTTTCTTCTTCTTTTTTTAAAGAAAATATTAAAAGTTAAACACTTTTCAATAACCAATTAAGTTTTACTTAAATTCAGTTTTCAAGACCTTAAAAGTCAGAAACAAAATTCATAAATTTTTCAAGGAATCAGAGACCTGTACAAGCCCTGAGGAAGGTATTTATTTTTCATGACCACAACAAATGATGGTGAAAATAGCAACCGATGTCACATACACTGTCACCCAAGTTTCCTAGAGTGTTTCCTAAATTCTCTATTATAATACTAATTTGATTTTAAAATATTAGGTCGTCAAGAAATTAATGTCACATGTTGG
>NW_013665692.1:302478-306973 GCF_000517525.1 Limulus polyphemus | reverse complement strand
TGTTTTATCACTCGCACCACTATATAGTAATGTGTTGTTTGTCAGTCAGTTAGTAGACAATAAAATGACATCACATAAGGGATGCTTAACTTTGCAATTTGTACTGTTGTGATCTCAGTAAAATGTGTGCATGCCATAAATCATGAGAAGAATTATGCACTCTATAGGCTACAACACAGCATGACATCTGAATTTCAAGAGCAAGAAATAAACATATTTGTTACTCTTAATTTTTGTTTTATTTACTCTTGAAACAGGACACTTTCAAGGAACCTGCAGAAGTACATCTTGTCACACATAAAATTTTATACGCCACTTTTATAATAAAATTTTAACCATATAAGTATAATTTGTTTATCAATCTCACCTATGAATGAGTCTAGATTTCTCTAGAAAATAGGAATGTCACATTCTCTCTTTTAATCCCCTTTCTAATATTTTTTGATATTTACTTGAATGCACCAATTTTTATTAGCTGATATATACATATGTATTGTACCTACTCACTGGTAAGTCTTCTTTGGTTTTATGAATTTAAGTTATAGTTCTGTGTTTTATTGTTATATTTTTGGTTTATTTAGTAACTATTTTATTTTATTTTTGTAAGTACATTTATATGAAACTGTAACAAAATAAGTGCTGATTTATATTCAGAATATATATGTGTATATACTTGATTCTAGAAAACACTTTCTCGGTTACCAAGCATCAAAAACATAGTGTTCATGGAAGGACAACATAAACCTAATTTAGAAGGAATCCCAGAGTCCTTGAGAGTTCTTTCTTTCTCACAGTTAATGTCCATGGGAAAAAATGATGACAGAGGTTTGTTAATCATAAATATATCTTATTAATGTATATTGATTCTATGATGTGTCTTCATTTTTCAGAAACTAACTGTACAATCATACTGAATCTTGACATTGTGTATAGTATGCACTTTTTATGTGGTTCAAACAGAATAATGTACTTTGGGAACCTGTTGATTTAAATATTGCTTTGAAAAAATGAAATTTTCAAAGTAATAAAAAACAGAAAAATTTCTCTTACTATTAGAAAAACATTTGAAAAGTTGAAATTGATGTATAATATAAACAAATGTCTTCCAGTAGTATAGTCAAACTGAGTAATGAATCTTTTTTTTAATATGTAGTAAAGTTAAAATAATGTTTGGGCAATGAACAAAGTAAGTATTAGGTCATCAAGAAATTAATGTTGCATTTTGGAACGCTTTCATTAACCACCCCCAAAAATGTACATCACGTATAATAGTTAAACAGACCTCCTAAATGTCACATTAGTGTAGCCTATATAATGTGTAAAGTTTAATATACTCTAATCCATTATAGTGATGGTACACGACGAGACACACATTTGGCATGTAATGCTGTTTGAATACAAGAAGGGAAACAATGCCTCTGTAGCCACAAAGAATATCAAAGAAGTTTATCGAAATGTTGTAAACATTTGTAAATGTCAAAGATGGTTCAGCAAATTTCGTTCGGGTGACTTTGGCCTTAAAAACTGTGATGGCAGGGGCTGACATGTTGGAATTGATATTGATGCACTAATGACACTTGTTGAGTCTAACCCAAGACAACACACTCGTGAAATGGTCCTGAAATTGCATGTCTCTCATGAAACAATACATAAACATCTAAGGAATAAGGGGAAACTCCATAAAGAAGGTGTTTGGGTGCCTCACGAACTCTTCGATGATCATCATTTCCAATGTGTGAACATTGCTTCGTCTCTTCTGGCGCATAATGCGCGTGAACCATTTTTGGACATAATTGTAATTGGTGATGAAAAATGGATACTCTATGCGATTATTAAACGCCAAAACAATGGCTCGGTTCTAGATAAAAACCTGCTTCCGACCCCAAAGCCTGGACTCCATCCGCAGAAAGTGATGCTTTTCATTTGGTGGGACAGCAAAGGAGTAATTCATTTCGAACTCCTCAATCCACAACGAACTATCAATGCAGAGATCTATAGTCAGCAACTGGAACGTTTAAATCAAACCCTTCATCAGAAACGCCCTTCATTGGTCAATCGTAAAGGTGTTGTTCTTCTCCACAACAATGCACGTCCACATGTGCCATGCTTGATGCAACACAAGATTATGGAGTTGGGTTGGAAAGTTCTCCCCCACCCATAATATTCTCCAGATATGGCACTGTCAGATTACCATCTTTTTCGTTCTCTGCAACACCATCTTAATGGGAAAACGTATGCAAATGTGGAAGGTGTTAAAGAGGATATTGACATGTTTTTTGCTTCAAAGCCAAGTGATTTCTATAATCAGGGCATTTACAACCTGATTGTAAGATGTAAAAGCATCATCAATAAGAATGGAGACTATTTCATTTAATAATATTTGATATATAAGTTGTTCAGGTTTTTCCATCTGGTTTAAGCCTGCCAAAAAAATGGCATGGTGAATATAAAAATAATAATTTTCTTATTTTATTAAGAAACTTAGGGTCACACGTAAATTGTGTAATTTTTAAGTTATATCATAAAAACTGAAGGAGTCAGGCTTTCTTCAAACAATGTAAGTTCAGTAATGGGAAACAAAAGCTTTCCCTTGGCCATAATTACATAGTTATTGAAAATACAAACACTATTGCTTTTACCTGATTCCAAAAATTGTATTAGGTGCTTTAAATTAGAAAAATATATTTTCAGAAACATTACACGAATAATTTCAATACATAAAGCACATAAGGATATGTCAAATGTACATCTTTCAGGGGTCAAGCCAGACTCTCAAGACAGGGAATAGTCACTTCTCCCTCCAGGTGCAAACAGGGAGAAGCTTTGAATATAGAGAAACTTCACAGTTCCATATCAAACGCATTCATAACATGAAAAATGCCACTTTAACCCTATTGTGACGGGTCACATGTCAAAAGCCGTGTCATCTCGTTTGTTGACTTGCATTTAAAATTTTATTGAACTACTGTTTTATGAATTTATGTCAATAAGTTTGGTATGAAATTGTAGATTATCACTCAAATTTTGGGTATTATACATTAGTTAATTTCTTAATTTAAAAGTAAATATTAAAATAACATAGCTAAATATCGATTTTTGTGTGTCACATGGTATGTTGAATGCAGCACTGGTTCAAATTAAATGTTTGTGATGACAAAATACAAAGTCTATAGTTTCGTACAAATTAGGAACTCAAACTACCGATATTGACAGGCTAGAATATAAAATAAGAACCTCTTATCTTTTCTTTTTGCTAAGATTATGCTCATGTACTGAATCAAACATAGTGGCCCCACCCACCTCTTTCCATTTTTGGAAATGCTTCCTCATATACACTTACTTCCATATATGACATTAATAACCAATTAAAAGCTCTTGTGGTTTTCACAGCCATTTTGATGTGTTATTGTGTTAATCTTGTTCTTTTCACACAAAATTTCAAATGATAAGGTAAGTCTTTAGTGAGCTCAAAATTTAATATTTTCTAGAACCAAATACAGCTTAGTTACTAGGCTTGATAAATTATAGTGGAATTCTATGGTATCAATATAGTAATTTATGATTCTTTTTATTATTTAAAATGTATATATATATAACCTCAAAAAATTTTCTTTTTGCATCTTTCACATGGGAAATTTCATAAGGCTTAGCAACCTATATCAAGCAGCAAATGAGTACAAAGGTTGTGACTAGAAAAGATAATTGTTTGCTTTATTTCTTTATTTACTGTTCTATGTTTTCAGAAAAATAAGTTTAAGGACTTATTTGTCAATAGTATTAATGTATATACATACATAATGTATAATAATTGAAATGTGACTGTATTTTTCAAAATACTAGTCCCCTAAAACACAGATATTACAGGTCATTTTGTAAATACTAAAAGTCAGTTTTATATTATTGGATATGGTATCACAAGTGCCCATGCACTGTCATTGTAACTTCTGCATCATTAGCCAGGCATGGCTAGAAGATCAATATAATAAAAAATTATAAATATATTTAAATGTATAATGTTATGAGATTTAAGCTATTTAGACTAAACCTTTGTGTTTTCATGTTATAATCTGTAGTCATTCTAGAACGAAAAAAGAATAACTTAAATTTATTTCCTAATTTTTTTATGGTGGTTATGAGGCCAGTCAAATTTACAGACCCGATAGACGTAGGGTAGAGAAAATAACAGAAAAAATATAAAATTTTACTGAAAACAATCATTTGAAATATATTTCAGAGGTTTAAGAGATTACACAAATAGTATTTGAGATTTTGGGGATGAACAATACATTTTTAGTTATAACATGAAAATCACTTCGCACTTCAACTAGTAAAGAAACAGACTCAATATTTTCACAAATAAATCTATAACAAAAATACTTCATTAAAAAAATATGATTTTTTGTGTACAAAAGACTTGTAATCTTTACGGAAAGTCTACCAAATTTTGTAAAGATACACTTACTGCATTAAAAGCTATAGTATAAATGCTTAACTC
>NW_013665692.1:296788-301478 GCF_000517525.1 Limulus polyphemus | reverse complement strand
TTATAACATGAAAATCACTTCGCACTCCAACTAGTAAAGAAACAGACTCAATATTTTCACAAATAAATCTATAACAAAAATACTTCATTAAAAAATATGATTTTTTGTGTACAAAAGACTTGTAATCTTTACGGAAAGTCTACCAAATTTTGTAAAGATACACTTACTGCATTAAAAGCTATAGTATAAATGCTTAACTCATGTATATTATATCGAGCTCATCGCGAAAGAGTTAAAGGAAGTGCTGTTTATTTAGAGGTTAATTATTTACATTACATGTAGGTATGTTTGTCAGATAAGTGTCTTTGTCAATATTTATATGAATTTAAAAACTTTTTCCTTCAGAATATCTAAAAACTTTTTTTTCAACCAAATCAATAAAATATTCTGTCTTCATTCAAAATAATATAAAACTATGTTCAAAGTTCACTGCATTTTCCTTCCATTCTTATTTTCTTTTTTAACCTACATTTAGAATGCCAGTCATAATTTGTAATTTTCCAAGGATTTTCATGCCCAAATTTCGAAGTGCCAAAATCACTTTGTATGTCTTAGTTATTCTGATACAAACTTTGTGAAACTCTTTTCTAATTTTTTATCAGCCTTTCAGATTTTTCCAAATGGTTTATCCCTAATCAATTTGCTAGAGACATTCTGAGCAAATGAAAAATACCATTATTGGCAACAATATAAGATTGATTTGATTGCATGCTGTAAATGAACAAGTAAAGGTGATATAAAATGATATCTCTTTATGGTTCATACCTTGTGTAATTAATGATTACCTCCCATGGCAAGCAATCCTATCAAAAATACAGCAAGCTGTGTGCTCAAAAAGACACCTCACTGATAACTTATTAACTTACGTTTATCAATACTATATACGGTCCAGTTTTTTTCTCTTTGTTTGAACACGAATTATTAATAATAATAATAATGTGTGTAATTGGTAGTTGCATGATCTCAGTGAGGAAATTGGATCAAGCATGCCTATGTTATGCATATCGATTTGGGAAAATATGGATATGCATGTAGCATCTCTGAGATATGACTGGCTTATGTTGAGAGTTCAAAAACCAAGAGTGTGGTGATACTTTATGTTGCCTTCGGGCATGGTAGACCACTGAGCTCAAAAATGAAGGCAACTCGAATTTTGCCACAGAGAAAAGTCAGAACTTAGAAGGTCGGTCAATTTGACCAAGTCACGTGAACTTTTGAACTTGTTTAAAGTCTTTATAGATTTAATACTTATAACTCAATATAGTGGGTATATCTTCCCCAAATTTGGCAGATTATCAGTAAACATTACAATACTTTCATATGCAAAATATCTAATTTTTTCATTAAGTCTTAAGGTTTGAAAAGCAATGTTTCTTTCATGCTTTTTTTTTTTACATCTTGCAAAGTAATTTTCATTTTAAGATTAAAAAATACTGCATCAGGAAATTTTGAAATTTCACATGCCAAATCTTTATAATGTCCGGATAGTTATCAAACATTTCTTAAGAAAAAACTTTATATCTTATCTGTTATTTTCAGCAATCAATCTCTGTACAGGTTTAGTAGATTTGACCAATCTCGCAACTACCATAAAAAATAAGGAAATAAACATAAACTATTCCTTTTTAATTCTAGAATGAACATAAATTATAACACAAAAACATAAATCTTTAGATGAAATAGCTTAAATCTCATAACATTATACATTTATATATATATATTCATTATTTTTATTATATTGCCTGGCTAACAATACAGAAGTTACAATGACGCAGCTCACATGCACTCATGTTATCTTATCAAATAACATAAAGGTGACCTTTGGTCTGTACAAATTAACTTGTCTTGGCTGTGTTTTAGTTGGCTAGTACTTGGTAAAATACAGTCACATTTCAATTATTATACATTATTTATGTATGTAGAATGTTGCAAGTTTGAAATAAGTTCTTAAACTTATTTTTCCTACAACATAGAACAGTAAATAAAGAAGTAAAGCAAACAATTATCTCTTGTAGTCACGACCTTTGTACTCATTTGCTGCATGATGTAGTTTGCTAAGCCTTATGAAATTTGCCACGTGAAAGCTGTGAAAAGAAAAATTTTTTTGAGGTTATATATATACATTTGAAATAACCCAAAAAAACAGAAAAGATAAGGTCTTTTTATTTTATATTCTAGCTTGCCAATATCTGTAATTTGAGTTTCTAATTCGTATGAAACTATAGACTTAGTATTTTGACTTCACAAACATATAATTTAAACCAGTGCTGCATTCAACACACAAAAAAGGATGTTTATCTATGTTTTTAATATTTACTTTTAAATTAATTTAATTTCAATTATAATATACAGTTTGATACCAAACTTAATGACATAAATTCATGAAATAGTAGTTCAATAAAATTTTGAATGCGAGTCAACAAATGAGATGACATGGCCTTTCACCTATGACCTGTCTCGAAAGGGTTAAAGACACTTTGCTCAGTCACATGATCCCTGAGCTTTCATCCAAAATGGTAAATGTTTTAAATCTTTTAATAAATTTTTAAAATCAGCAAAGAAAGAAGCACAATCCAATTTAAAAGAGCTGAGAACCTATGTACTTCAGCCAAGATTTTATTCTCAAACTCTAATAATTAATAATTAAAAAAAAATTTATTGTACTAAAAGGGATTATCTATGAATGATTCTAAAGTAATTGCTTAAAATTCAGACTGAATATGACATTAAAAATTTCAGTTAATTCTAATAGTGATAAGCAGTAACATACAAAAACTAAAGAGATTAAGTACATTATATTAAAATGATTTTGGAGCCTCATCACATTGTAACAGACCATCTATCCGTGTCTAGTCATTCTCTGTCACCCATGCAATTTACAATAGCTCAGCAACATAGTTTCCATTGCAAAAGACTCAGTCATGAGGATTTCATAATCAAAACACACCACTCTTATCTACAGACTTTGTATAAGCCATCTAGTGTACTTAGATGATGGTTTTCCAGTCCTCGTTTCAACATTCAGGTCACAAAGAAATCCATAGCCACTACATCCAATGACTTGACTATTGTGTCTGCATATAAAATAGCATGAATATCAATTTCATTCTCTAGGTGCTTGAGGTATGTAACAGTTGAACAGATATGTCATAGAAGCATACATGAGTTGTGTCACTTCCCTATCTTAATTATGTTGCATGAACTGACCCTTCTATTTATAGTTTCACTTACCACAGCTGGAATATGACTAGTTGCAGATCTCTTTCTGGATATTCATGTTGATCTAAGTTGATCCATATTCCTTTGTTTTCCAATGCCATTAAATACTAGGGATATCCCCATCTTGGAAATTCTAAATCCCCAACCCAAACACACATTTATGATCTGAGTGTATGAATACCTTGCAATGAAAAGGCCTGTTACATACCCTTTTCAAAAGTAATCCATTTTCAATGGCATCACGCTACCTACAAAATGCCAAACAATGTCAAAATGTATTTCTGATAAATGCCATTCCACTGTGACTACATACCTTTATATTGGCTATGGACATGACTCGCTAGCTTTTTAACATAGTACTCAATCCTCTGTGACAATCTTAAAAAGAGACCATGTTGTTTTGTGATGTAAATAATGACTGGGTATTCTTTGCAGGTTTTTGTCGTAAATGTAGTCTAATCTGTAGCATTAACATATGTAAAACAGTACATACCTGTAATACTAGAAGTATGACAGTAACAGTTCTTTCACGAAGAGGTCCCATGACTTTGAGAACAAAGTTGACTAGTGTGAAGTTTGTGCATTCTGAATACTTTCCGTCTTCTCCCAAGCCTTGTCGGTAGCATACTAACCCAAACTGATGAAAAATATATAGGAACATGGCTCCAATTGGATGAAGCTGGTTAGACTTGAACATAACACAACTCATCTCAACACGATCTGTATCTTTATTATATCTGTAAAATAATATAATGAGCCATGATTCTAAAATCACTATTTGAAATAATTTTAAATAAACCAGAAGCAATTATTTTTGTTCTCATGGTGCATAGATTACAAACAATGGACAAAAATCATCACATACATCACTTTAACAAAACTGACAGTCAACTTTTTTCTGGATATTGTATTTTCACTATACTGTAAAGCTTAATGAATGAAACAAAAAACCTACCAAGCTTGACTATTTTGATGTCAGATTGAGTTTTAAGAAGTTGGAATAAACGAAAAAAATAACTTGCAAAATTTGCTTTTCAAGCTTACAATAACGATATATTTTGTATCTGTTATTACTACGCAGGAGGTAGCACTACTTATGTAGAGATGGCTTGGAAATGACTAGGTCATCAGAACTTTACAATACTGTAAATGTTTCCTTTCATAACAATATATATGTAATGACTGAGTTACAAGTTCTGGGAATGTCTGTAAATATCATAGCAAAAAGTTTGAATTTCTTGTTCTTCTTTCTTTTCCTTCATTTTCTATTACATGATAACTCAAAAACCAAAACAATGGTGTCAACCAATTTCAATGAGGTGACAAACAGAGTATCTGCTTTTACAAGTATTATTAACTAGTAGTAGTTAAAAATTAAAAAATCACAACTCTATAGTGTATACAATGTTATCATAACCCCTTGAAGTTAGCTTTCTTATAGAAATTTGGTGCTCCTATAGAAAGCTTAAGT